>NW_026869118.1:92147-215930 GCF_020745735.1 Hemiscyllium ocellatum | reverse complement strand
TAACTCCCCACAATCTGTGGGTAGTTGCAATCTGGTTAGCTTGATAAAAAGTCGCTTATGTTGCCATGTAAAAGAGATAAACCAGCCATAAAGTCTCTTAAATATCTGTCTGGAAACATCAAAGGAAGCATTCACAAGGGTATACAAATAAGGAAGGACATTCATTTTAAGAGCAGCTTTCCGACCGAGCTAGGATATTGGATTTGCCTCCCATCTTTGACGGTCTTGTTTAATGTTGTCAAACAAATCGACATAGTTCACGTTAAATAAATGGCCAAAGACGGATGTAATGAATAGACTGAGATAGGGAAACCATCCCCGTGACCATTTAAAAGGAAACCAGGATTTGCCCTCAACATCACGTATTTCCCCAAGATCTCCTATAGGCATGGCCTCCAACTTTGTAAAGATAATCTTAAAGTCCGAAAAAGTGACAAGCGAATTAATGCATTGCATCACGTGAGCTACCAAAATTGCGGGATTTGACAAAAACATAAGACCATCTGCATACAACATAATCTTATGTGACTTCTATCCCACTTCTGGGGCCGGTATGTTTGGATAATATTCCGAATTGCGCAGGTTGCCACCGAATCTAGGATTGTTGCAGCGATGGGGAAGAGATCAACCCTCGTGTGCAATTTCTGTGGGTTAAAGAAGAAAATAAAATCCCTACTTGTGAGGATGATTTACCTCCAGACATCCACCAGCTCTAGTTCTGCACACAAATTCACTAATTGCATACATTATAACGAGGATATTGAGGGACGTTTGGATATTCTGTCCACCGTAGGGCCATAAGACAGTTGCAATTTCCTTCTACAATAATGTGCCACGATGCAAGATAACTTAATTTGGGAAAGGCATCTTCCAGGAGCTTGAGAGGGTGCACCGGGTGGCAATAAACATTCAAAATAATGTATCAATTCCCATAGTTCAAGGCTTTGAGGATTACGATCCTTCCATGGGTGTTTAATATAATCTAGTAATTTAAATGAAAGATTGTTCCTATCCATTATGATTTCCCCCACTCTTAGTATTAAAACATGAGAAATAAACCCGATCAAATCCTCCCTGCTGTAACGTCAAACGTTCCTTGTAATCAAGGTGCATCTCCTGCAATAGAACAACATTCACTCTCTCTTTTGTAAGACGATAAAGTACATTTTCCCTCTTGAATGGCAGATGGCTCCCCTTAATGTTCCAGGTACACCGTTTAAGCACATCATTATCCATAACATACTGGAGCAACATTTGAACTCGAGAGAATTTCATATCGAATTACACATCGCTAAGTATTGATGACAAAAGACTCATCGAGCTTAAATCTGTACAAACTAAAACTACTGCAACCAACAAGCTCTCAAAACTTTCCAAAGCTAAAAACATTTAAAAAAAGAACGAAACAAAATCCAAAGTACCAATGACACTTTATAGAGTTTTCTCAACTCCACCCCCCCACCACCTTACCCAATGGGGACGCTTACATATCACAAAACTTTATCTTCTGCCCGCTTCCAATATGGCATCCAGGGCAATTAATAACAATTAATAGGTGGGCACTTAATCATCACAACCACATTTGTATATCGCTCCAGCTTGAGCCGCACCCCAGACACAAGCAAAGAAAGAGAAAACGAGTAATGATAGTATGAAGAAGTTAAAAGTGAGTATTCTACCAATCCCCGACTATAATGTAACACTGGTTGATACCAGAAAAATCCAACAAAATTTCTTTGAGAGAGAAACATGATTATCTCAACATCCAGCTTACTTTAAAGTGTCCACAAAGTTTTTGCTTTCTCTGGAGAGTCAGACAAGTTCATTGATCCATTCAAAGCAATACGAAGCACCGTTGGGAACCATAAGGAATACTGAATCCTGAGTTCTATTACTCTTCTCTTGACGTCATCACAATATTTTATTTTCTGTATCACCGCCGCTGAAAAGTCCTGAAAAAACATAATCCTGGAGCTCTCATGAATTAAAGCCATCCGAATATACATTGAGCTTCCATCAGTCTTCCATCAGTTTTGAATTATATTCCTGGATGTTCTGGAGCCGTGTCATTTGGTACTATCGTCTACATTTTCCCCAGATCGCACATTCCTGCCAATCCCCGATAATCCTCGACTCCGTTGTTATTTATGAACCTTCTGTCTGTGCCTCAAAAATATTCAATATCTTTGCCTTTAATGATTTGTGGGGAAGAGAGTTACAAAGACCCACAACACTGAGAAAACAAAAATAAAACACAAGCTCTGAGTGTGAGATTATTTTTTTCTTTGTCTCCTTATCTGAAGAAGGATATAATTATATTGGAAGTAGTTCGGAGATGTTTCACTTCACGTATTCCAGGAATGAGTACCTTATATTACAAAGGCTTTAACAGGTTACTCTTGGAAACAGAGGTGATCTTATTGAAATATACAAGACCTAGAGGAGAGTGGATCAGATAGATACCTACTGGGTATAGTCCAAATTTATTGTCATTTTTATAGAATCTCTTCAGTGTGGAAGTGGGATATCCCATCCATTAATTCCACACTGACCCTCCGAACAGCATCCCCCCTGATCTGCCCGCCCTTCCCTATCCATGTGACCCTGCATTTCCCATGATTAACCTACCCATCCCTGGGCACTATGGGCAGTTTAGCATGGCCAATCCACTGTAAGTTACATATCTTTGGACTGCGGGGGGTAATTGGAGCACTGTGAGGAAACCCCACACAGAGCGTCGCCCAAGGTTGGAATTGAACCCAGCTCCTTGGTGATGTGACGTAGCAGTGCTAATCACAGATCCAATATGCACACCCGTTAGTTCTCTTAGTTAATTGTGGATGACTAAAGAAATCTGCCTGACTTGTTCCTTCCACTGACCCTGACCCAGTCTGAGACCTTTATGATCTGCCATATCACCAACCTGGTCACATTTAAAATTTGTTGGGAGCAGTGGAGGAGTGGGACGAGAAAAAGAAACAGTAACTCCGTCTAATCTCAGTTAGAGCAAGAATTAGGAGAAATTCTCCAAGTGGGATTTCATTCAAGTGCGAATTCTCTTTCCCAGAAGTTTGGGATGGCTGAATCTTTATATTATATTGAGTTTGGTTTCACCTGATTGCCCATAGACAGGTGAATCAGGGATAATGGTGCATGGAGAGAGAAGTGTAGTTGGGACCACTATGAGATGAGCCACGAGCTTGTTTACTAGTGGAGTAGTGTCCAAGGGCCGAATGACCCATTCGTATCCCTCAGCCCTGTGTTCTAATGTTCTATTCAGCCCTTCGGACCTGATACAGAGGGGAAGATCGAGGCCACTCCAATGGTGAGTTGTAGTTTCGGAAACATACTTGGAAAATCTAGGCTGGGTCAGGAACCGACACCCACCCCCAATCCCTCTTTCCAGGCTTCCCCTCTCTGTAACTTCCGTTCCAGATGTTGGTCATGTTACAGACCCAGATTCGCTGGGAATACAGCCCCCATACCCCACCCGGGGTTAACGCAAACAAATCATCTGCTCTCCCTGAGTGCAACATTGTACAACACAACTCCCAGGAAAATACCCAGTTACTTTCCAAAAGCATAACATGTGAAATTAATAAATAGGAACAAGAGTATGCCATTCGGCCCATCAAGCTAGCCCTGTCATTTAATAAGAACATGGCTGATCTACTCCAGGGCTCAACTCAACTTTCTTGCCGATTCCTTGTATCCCTCTACACCTCTCTGGGTTAGGGAATTCCAGACATTTACTATATTCTGAGAGAAGACACCACTTTGCATCTCAGATTGAAATCAATACTTCTTTTTCGGTACCTATATCCTCGAGTGTGACACTCTGCCCAGGAATGGAAACAACTTCTCAATATCTGCCTTCTCAAGTCCTTTCTGTGTATTGGATATTTCAGCAGTATCGCTCACCATTCATTTAACCCCAATGAATAATCGCTTCACTATTATTGAGGTTCTCAATAATTCAACCTTTTTATCCCAGGAAGCTGCCGAATGTCCCAACCTAGTTACTTGCTGCATCAGCATGCTGACGTTGTGTTTCATACACAGGAAGACTGCAATCTCTTTGTACTGCTCCTTTTCTGGAAGTTCTCTCCGTTAAGTGACAGCCTGCCTTTTGATTCTCAGTGTCATCCACAAACTCGGACGTATATTGCACTTAGCTCCCTCCTTCAGGCTGCCAGTGTAGATTGTCAATAACTGATGCCATCGGACTGATATGTGTGGTACTCCAGCAGATTCACATTTATCATAATGATCCATTAATCCTGACTCTCCGATTTCTATGTGTTAACCAATCACCATCGCATGTTAATACATTATTCGTCATCCTACGAGCTTCTGGCTTGAGTAAGATCTTTTATTTGATCATACCCTGTGGAAAATCTCTGGAAAGCCTCTTGTCTATCAGATTCCCCCCATATCAAATCCGCATGTTATATTTTCAGGCATCTCCAGAAAAAGTTTGCATGATCTTACAGGGCAAAATATAACTTCCCTTTCACGAAACCATATTGACTGTGTGTGAAGCTTTCCTCAATGCCCATGCTGGCCAGGTTTTCCAAACTATACGAGCCCCATCTGCTTTCATTTGGCCCATATGCCTCTAAATGTTTCCCATTCATATGTTTGTCCATATGAGTTTCAAATGTTGGAGCTGTACATGGATCTACCACTCTTACTCTGGCAGCTCATTCCATACCCACACCACCCTCTGTGTAACAACATTGTCCCTGTGTCCCTTGTAAATGTTCCCCCTTTCAACTTAAGCCTATGGTTTCTATGGTTGAACTCTCCCATCCTGTGAAAAAACCCTTGGATATTCACCCGATCCATACCTCTCATGATTTCATAAACTTCTGGAATGTCAGCCCCATAACCTTCTACACTCCATCTGATACTAACTTCAAGAATATGCATTTAAAGATAAGTACTGCAAATTTGAAACTATATTAAACATGACAGTAAAACAGTACTCAGCCCAAACTTCATACTGTTATTTGTCTTTCTCCATATTAAATACTGAAACGCTTACAAGTGCCAATAAGAGGTCAAGCACCTGAATTTATTTGTCTAAAGGGGGTGATGATCTCGACAATGAAAACGTATCTATGGCCAGATCTATATAATACCATATAGTCAAAATGCCCCCTCCTGTCCTCCCTATGGCCTTGTGTGCTTGTGTCTTGCTTATCTTACAATCAATAGAGAGAACCCCTTTCCCTCAGTTACATCTTAATTTAAACCCGTTTTACATACTCTTCATTTATCTTTTGTCACACTCTCTTTTCCCTGTTACCCATTCCCCATCTCTGGCACGTGTTTAAAACCACATTTTCTAATTATTTTCAGTACTGAAGAATTCTCACACTAGACTTGAAACACTAACTCTGTTTCTCTGTCTCCGCAGATGCTGACAGACCTGCTGTGTTTATCCAGAAATGAATAGGGGCACAGAACAAATTTTCAGTTAAACAAATAACGATCGATACTGGAAATAGAGTACCAAAATTGCTGGAGAAGCAGGGAGCTTTGTAGAAGTTTCACTGGACCTGCAAGTTTATATCTGTATTCACTCCAGAAAATGCTGCAACAGCTTCAGCAACTTATTCAGCAATTTCTGTTTTTGAACAATTTCCAACGACATACGTCAAAGATGCCCAAACATTCTGTCCAACATGGAGCGCTGTACACTGGGAACTAAACAATAACGCATAAGTTCCTTGACTCTGAAACTGCCGAAGGCTGGCATCACTGACACTGCGGAGTTCAGAATCATCGTCAGGGAGAAACACAGAAGGAAACACATTCACTTCAAATACTGAAGATGGTATTACTGAAAGGAAAAGATTGAGTGAAAGTAACAAATTGGAGGCGTGACACCAAGGAAAGAATTTCAGCTGAATGAGACTATGAAAATGGAAGGGTTGCCGCACCAGAAACCAGAGTAGGTCAGTGAATACAGGGCTGTTGGGTGAATGGGTCTCGGTGTGAACTGGGGGACAGTCAGTGGAATTGAATTGTAGACATTGCAGCTTAAACTGGGTTATCATCTGATGCTGTAGATCACAGCAGCAGCAGAGGCAGAATTGTATTCAATGACAATCTGCAACCTTTCGCTCAGGATAATCTCTCAGTACACTATTACCATCAAGCAGATCTATGGTTCAGTGCTGAGTTGGGTGAACATGCCAGGGTCAGTACCATGTGTACCTTTACCTGAAGACAACCCATCAAAGGTACCACAATTGACTGGTTACATTCGAAACAGCAGAACTAACATCTGGTACAGAGGCAGAAATGATCCCACAACTAACAAATCTGATCTGAGCTCTGTCATCCTGCCAAATATGGATCATTAAACAAGTTACTGGATGAGAGGACTCCATAAATATCCCCATCCTAAATAATGGAACCGTTCTGGACATTAGTGTAAAAATCAGTTATGTGGTGTCTGCACTATCCTCAGTCAGACATGTTGAGTCAATGATCCACCTCACCCTGTCATGATGCCCACAGAATCACAACTAATTCAATTCGCTGCACGTGACATGAAGAAACAGCTGAACACAGTAGATACGACAAAGGCAATGGGCCCTGACCCCATTCCTGCAATAGGACTGAAGAGTTTTCTACACAACAAGCCGTGTCCCTGGGGAAGCTGTTTCATTCCAGCTCCAACTCTGACATCTCCCTGGCAATGTGGAAAATTACTCAGCTATGTCCAGTTCCCTAAGAGGGGAATAAATACAATCTGACCAATTAGCACCCTATCAGTCCCATCACGACAGTCAAAATTGGTTGGAGTTCTTTTTTAACAGAGTTGCCAAGCAGCTCAGTGTTGTTTCCAATAGGTCCCCATGCGGAGATAGTGCTGTTGTGGAATTGTCATTGGATTATTAATACAGACCAGGCTAATGCTTGGGCAGCTGGTGGCAGCTGGTGGAATACTAAAAACAATTATTAACATATCGAGCTGTAAAATCTGGTGTCAGTAACAGTGATCTTGTGTCCAATGTTGATTGTAAACATCGATCTCCTTCCCAATGTACTTTCAGGAAGTGAGTCTCCCGTGCTTTCCTGCTCTGGCCTAAAAGTGACTCAAGACACACAGACATGTGATAAACTCTTCAATGGTCTCTGAAACAGCCAAGCAAGACACTCAATTGTATCAACTGGTCCCAGCTGTTAAAGGATATACAGCCGGCCCCAACCATGGTGTCAGAAAAGGGAACAGGAAACATAGTCCTGTTGACCATGCAGAGACCTCCACCCTAACATCTGACGGTTTGTGACAACATTTACAGAGCTTTCCCACAGACTGCACCGGAACATTGGGAAATGAGGACTTCACACAACATATTGAGCTTTCCCTGTGCGAGTTAATGGCTGAACATCTCCTTCATGCAGTTTTACCCATACAATATTCGTATGCCTTAATATGTTTAAACATTGTGAAATATAAAATGAGAACTGCTGGAGTCCCTTCAGCGCATCAATTTTGCTCCTCCATTCAATATACAGGCAGTTCTCAGATAACGCGTGTTGATTAAATATAATTTGGCCGCAATGTGATTCATGAACCTTTATCCATGAAGTGAACTCTCATTCACTGTGACGCGATTCCTTGCCAGGAACCAGCTGAACAGCACAACCCAGCCTCAGGATCCTCTGTCTGCAAAATGTACAATCAATGTGTTCAGCTAAAACAGGAATATAATCTGCTCTGGAAGCCTTGAAACTGAGCCTGAAACCGGGAATTGCAGTCTACATTTAGAAAGAACTTTATTTCAAACAGTGGGAGAATCTTGAGGAGAACTGAAATTTCCCCATCGGCATCACGTGGTCAGTCAGCCACATGCACTTTCTGGAGAAGAGTGTGGTGAAAGGTACACTGCTGTAGTCAGTGACTGTAGTTTGAAAGTGTTACATTTAGAGGACAGTTTCATGACTATATGTGATTTAAAGATGTATTTTAGACTGTGCTAGTGTGTGTTAGACTAAAATTAATTTTTGCCTTTACTGATATTTTGGGGGGGGGGGGGTTCGTCCCTTGCCCTCTTTTTCCCATAGACCCCCATTATTAATATTGCACGATTTTCTACAAAACGGTGTTGCACAGGAACACAGCTGCTGCGCGATTGGAGAACAACCTGAACTGATAGCTGATCTATCTTCACACGATACCCCTGCTCTCTCCCTACCCCTCAAATTTCCAGAAATCCTTATTTATATTCAGCGCCTTGGTTTCCACAGCCTGATCTGGGAAAGAGTACCACTGGTTCGCCAGTCTCTGAGTGCAGACATTTATTCTCATCTCAATGCAAAGTGGCTTGTCTGTACCTAAAACTGTGGTCCTTTGTTTTAGACGTCCACGCCAGGGAATTACGATCCCTGCTTCCAATCTGTCTTGCCCTGTCAGAGTTTTATATACTTCACTGTGATCACCACTCATTTTCCTAAACGGCATAGAATACAAGCCCAGTCGCCCCAAACCCCGCTCCAACAACAAACCTGTCATCCCAGAGATCAGTCTGGTCATCCTTCACTGCTCTCCCTCAATGTCAGGTTTGTCCTTTATTGGATAAGGAGACCAAAGCTGCACACAATACTGTACGATGTTCAAAACGCGGTCTCACTAAGGCCCTGTACAGCTGCACTTACTCTTACTCCTGTACTCAATCCCCCTAAAATGAAGGTGAATGCACCACTTATCTTCCTACCTGCTTTCTGCTCCTGCAATATTGCTTTCAGTGACTGGTGTACAGGGAGATCCAGATTCATTTCAATGTCACAGTTCCCCACTTGCAGGGTCTATATACACTGGTCAGCGTGCCAATGCCATTCCCTGTATTGACTTCTGGCTTTAGAACTCCTTGCCCTACATGTACCGAGAGGGCTGCGCAGAAATAAACAAAAATGCAGCTTAAGTTCCTTTATAGAGCAACATTTTTCAACCACGCCCTTTTTCAAATGAGAGGCTGCGATTTTATTGTTCCCATCAATGTGCACAACATCTAATCTCTCCCATTGGTCTCCATCTGCCACGTATTTTCCCAGTAATTTCACTTGTCTCAGTCACTTTGGAGTTTTTTTTACATCCCCCTCACCCACTTACATGCTGTCATCGTTCAGTGCTGTCAGCAGAGTTGGGGATATTGTATTTGAGCCCCTCAACCAAAAACATGGTGTGTATTGGGAATAGCTGGGGCCAAAGCCATGATCCTTGCTATATCCTACCAGTCTTCCATTAAAAAAAAACATTGTTTTATTCCTACTCAGTGTTTCCAGCCAGCTCTCCCATTCTAAAACCATGACCATATATTAGCCTCGGTCCCACAGGGTTAGAATTGGCACAATAGGCTTGGGGCTTGATCAAAACACTTTCTGAAATTCCACTCGTATTGCATTGATAGCTTCTCCATAATTTTGCTAAAAGCCACTTTCTCAAATATGGCTCCCATTTCATAAATCTCTGTTGACTTTGTCGATGCCCATTAATGTCAGTCCAATACTTTCTTTAAACTGGTTAGTTGCTAATTTCATTATATTCCCTTTTTCTCACCAGAATAAAGATCCCTAGTATTGCTAGGAAGCTTTCTTTTTTGTTTTGTTTTCATCTGTGGAGGCAGAACTGAAGCATTTTGTCCATAGTTCTGCTATTTCCCGGTCCTCAATTATCTGGTATCAAACTGTAAGAAAGCTGCACATTTCTTTCTCTTAATTTTACCATTGACATATTTTCAGAAAATATTACAAGTTCTGTCTTATAAACTTTGAGAAGATATTCTTAAGAAACCTATCAATTCCTATTTTAAGGTACTCAGGATTGACCTTCCACAGACATACAATCACACCAGCAAAGATGCTGTATCATCAGAAATACAGCACGGTCTAAATGAGGCCCATTTGCCAACACAATACCCATAGCCGTAAATCTTGAGGCATTTCAAGTGCACTACCGTGTATTTTCTAATGGTTTTGAGGTTACCATGACAACTCCCCTCTCAAGCATTGCATTTCAGACCCCAACAAACTCTGGGTGAAAAGCAATTCTCAAATCCTCACTAAACCGCAAACCCTTCACGTTATCAATGTGGGCCTTTGACTAAAAGGAACAACTGCTGTCCATCCACCCTGTAATTTTATGCGCCTGAATTACGTCCCCCTCAGCCTCCTCTCCACCAATCTAAACAAGTAAAGCTTATCCAGCTTCTCTGTATAGCTGATATGCTCCATCCAAGGGAACATCCTGGTGAATCTCCTTTGCATCCCCTCCAGTGCAGTCACATCCTTCCTGTAATGTTATTCACAGAACTACACACAGTATTCCATCTTGGCATCACCAAAGTTCCGCATAGCTCATATAATCTGTGCCACAATGAATCAAGGTTATGTTTATAGTCCCCTACGCTTTCCCAAATTGTGTATTAACTGGTCCATCACATTCAGGGATGTGTGGAGAAGCACCCTCTGACCTTCCTAGTGTGCTGCCATTCATTTAGTCCTCCCCTGTCTGGTTCCTTCTTCCAAAGTGTATCACCTCATATTTATCAGGGTTACATTCCATCTGCCATTGAACTTGCCAGCTGACCATTCAATCTGTATCTTCCTGTAACTTAAGGCCTTCCTCCTCACTGCCAACCAACCGGCCAATCTGCGTATCAAACCCAAACTAGCTTATCACACTCCTCACCCCCCGTCCATATTCACAGCTACATTATTTTTTGAGTACTACAAATATTAAAGTTGAAAATCACACAACATCAGGTAAGAGTCCAACAGGTTTGTTCGGAGGCACTAGCTTTCGAAGCGCTACTTCTTCATCAGATGATTGTGTGCTTTGATGAAGAAGCAGCGCTTCGAAAGCTAGTACCGCTGAATAAACCTGTTGGACTATAATCTGGTGTTATGCGATTTTTAGCATTGTCCACCAAGTTTAACACCAGCAACTCTGAATCACAAACAATAAGGGACACAGCACTGAACCCTATGGTATACATGAGACACTGGTCTCCAGTCACACAAGCAGCCGTCTACCACCACCTTCTGCGTCTTACCACTAAACATCATTTGGATGCAATTTGGCAAGTCACTAATCAGTCCGACCTGTTCCCTGGTTGTTCTGATTCCTGGCCACATTTGTGCAATATCTGGAAATTCTCCCTAACTTGCGCTGTCAGCTGGTTTCCATGCCCCGTGTGAGTGAGTCCCCTACGCGTGCAGAATTTCCTCCTTATTGCAGCCTTAAATGTTCTGCCCTTTATCCTGCCATTATTTCCCTTGAATGTGGATTAGACAGCCGGAGAAGCATTCTGTTAATTTCCAACTTGTCATATATCTTGTGACTTTATATATTTCACAGGGACCCATCTCTTATTCTTTGAAACTCTAGAGAACGCAGGCCGAGTTTCCTCATCACGCAATCTCGCCAATTGAAGGATTAAACTGGAGAATGTCCATTGAACTTCCTCTGTCGTCAGTATATTCTTTCTTAGATTTGGTCACCAAAACTTTACTCAATGTTCCAGGTACAGTACTCAACAACACGCTGTTAAACTGCTGCAACATGTCTTTACATCTGTATTCTGACTCCCTCAAAGCAAGGCAATCCAAGCTTTTACTTATCACTTGCATATATTCCTCCAAATACCCTTCACATTCACGAACTCACTGTGTGAGTTCTTATAGAAACCCTTCTCATAATCTAAAATATGTAAATTCTACTGGTTCCCCATTATCTGTGATGTAAGAATCAACTTCAAACAATTCCAAAGCTTGTCAAGCATGATTGCCCTTTCAGAAATGCATACTGATTCTCTCCAATGTTGCTGTTAATTTCTAAATAACGAATATCACATCCTGTATAATAGATTCCAACAGTTTCCCCACAAATGTCAAGTTAATTGGTCTGCAGTTCTCCACACTATCTCTTCTTCCTTTTGTAGATGCTTGGATCACTACCGTTCATCTACAGTGCTTGGATCCAGACTTTGCAGAATGCACTTCGTAATAGAACACAGTCATCGACAGTGCAACTAATACTTCTATTAGTGGTTTATTTCTGAAGAGTTTGGTATGAAGTACATCTGGTTTGTGAAGGTTAGCAATGCTCAATCCAGCTGCATGTTCAAGTAAAGCCTTGTTACTGATATAAATTGACTTTATGTCTTTCAGTCCACAAGTCCTATATGATGACGTCATGTTTATGGGCGATTTCCTGAATCTTCCTCCACGAAGACAGATGCAAGGTAACTGGTTATTTGCTTGGCCATTTCCCTGTTATCCATAATAAGTTCGTCTCCGCTGATTGCAGATTTCCACATTTGACTATGCTTTTCTCTTTCCTTTGAAATATAGATCATAGATTTATGCAACCTTTGAGTTCCTGTTTGTTTGCATGTGTGTTCGCTTTTTGATTTCCTTACCCGTTTCATGGCCCTCTTTTCTGGATCTTAAATTCTGAGAATTTTCAGGATTCCACAATGTCTGAAATTATTCTGAAGTCACTTCCTGTGATTAATATAATCTTTAATTTATTATGCTAATCATTGTTAACTCACGTTCTCACTCTTGGGTGTTCTACCCGAAATAAATAAATATATTTTTCAGACTTTGTAGTATTTCTATAAATCTCCCGGGCCTGACCATATATATTCAGGAACACTACAGGAGGGCAGGAAAGAAATAGCGGGGGCCCTGGTTGGTACTTTTGCATCATCGGTGGCCAACGGGTGATGTCCTGGAGGACTGGAGGGTAGGGAATGCTATGCCGTTATTCAAGAAGGGCTACAAAGAAAAACCGGGGAACTATAGACCAGTAAACCTAAAATCTGCAGCAGGTAAGTTACTTGAGAAGATTCTTAGGGAGAAGATATGCATACATTTGGAAAGACATGGCCTTGTGAATGGGGGATTATGGCTCACAAGTTAGACTGCTTTGATAATGTGACCAGTAACTTTGACAAGGGCATTGTTGTATATTTAGTCAAAATGGATTTCAGTAAGGCCTTCAATAAGGTTCTACATGGTACACTGCTCTGGAAGGTTATATCACATGGAATTGAGGAGGAGCTTGCAAATTAGGCTAAAATTGGCTTGATGATAAGAAGAAGAGGGTAATCGTGGAAGGATGCTTGTCAGACTGGAGGCCTGTGATGAATGGAATGCCTCAGGGGTCGGTGCTGGGACTATATATGTGTGTGTGTGTATATATATATATATATACACACACATATATATATATACACACATATACACACACACACACACACACACACATATCTATGATTTAGCTGAGAATGTACAGGCATGATTTGTAAGTTTCAAGGTGACACTAAAATAGGTGGAATCGTGGACAGTGAGGAAGGTTATCAGAAATTTCAGAAATTACAGCAGTAAATTGATTAGGTGGGGAAGTGGGCCGAGAAATGGCAAATGGAGTTTAATTCAGATAAGTGTAAGTTCTTGCATTTTAGAAAGTCAAATCAAGGCAGGAGGTTCATGGTGAATGGCAGGGTCTTAAGGAGTGCAGTGGAACAGAGTGACCCTGGAATTCAGGTGCACAGTTCTCTGTAAGTGGAGACCCAGGTAGACAAGGCACTGAAAAAGGCATTTGACTCACTGGCCTTCATCAGTTAGAGCACTGAATATCGAAATTGGGGAGTTATGTTGTAGTTATACAAGATGTTGGCGAGTCCATACTTGTCACGTCATGTTCAGTTTTGTTCACTTTGCTCGAGGAAGGATGTTATTAAACTGGAAAGAGTGCAGAAGAAATTTACAAGGATGTTGCCAAGACTCAATGGTCTGAGTTATAGTGAGAGGTTGAACAAGCTTGGAGTTTTTACTTTAGAATGTATGAGGCTGAAGGGGATCTGACAGTAGTGTAAAAGATTATGGGAGGCAGTGATAGAGTGAATGCACTCAGTTTTTTTCCCCAGGATTGGGCAACCAAGGACTAGAGGGCATCAAGTTAAGGTCAGAGAGGAAAGGGTAAAAGGGAGCCTGAGGGGCAATTTCTTTTACACACAGAGTGGTATGCATATGGGACGAGCTACCAGCAGAAGTGGTTAAGGCGGGTACATTCACAAAGTTTAATAAAACATTTGGGCAAGCACACAGGTAGGAAAGGATTAGAAGGATGCAGGGAAATATTTTGTTC
The DNA here is from genome assembly GCF_020745735.1 of Hemiscyllium ocellatum. NCBI lineage: Eukaryota > Metazoa > Chordata > Chondrichthyes > Orectolobiformes > Hemiscylliidae > Hemiscyllium > Hemiscyllium ocellatum. The sequence continues at coordinate 201,754 of NW_026869118.1, read as the reverse complement.
AGAATGGACCAGTTTGGGCCGAATGGCCTGTCTCCGTGCTGTAAGACTCTGTGAGTCTAACAACCATTGTTCTCCTACTGAATGTTATATTGTACTTCCCCAATTCACTGGAGCGAACTTGACACTCTAGCCTCTCGGCTTCCATGATGTTCCAGAATGTTCAACCATTCCATATTGAATGCAGACGCATTGTAAAATACAACATATTAATGTCACTATTCCTCCAAAGCTGCTTCAGAGCATGGTTAGTAATTAGTCCTTCCGACCACACAATAAACAATAGGTGCAGGAGTAGGCCAATCTGCACTTCGAGCCTGCACCACCATTCAATATTATCATGGCTGATCATCCTTGATCAGTATCACACAGCACCAAATCCGAAATAATCTACCTCTAGTTTGGTTCACAACATACTCTTCAACCTACCTGATATACACTTATGGAATTTATTTTTCACAACATTAGCAGTCACTTAGTTAACTCAGTTTCGATGCAACTTGACACCATCTATTATTACTGCAGAACCCACGAGTATTTGTTACTCATTCACAGGATGGGGGCTTCATTGGATAACCAGCATTTGCTGGTCATGCCAGACGGCAGTTAAGAGTAAACAGTGTTGTCTTGGACCTGGAGTGACGTGCAGGCCAGACCAGGTAAGAACAGCCAGTTTCCTTCACTAAAGGACATTAGTGAAGCAGATGAGTTTTTCCAACAATCAACAATGGATTCCTGATCATCATAAACTCTCGATACCAGATACTTATTGAATTGAAATTCCACAATCTGCCATGGCAGGATTTGAATCCATGTCCCCAGAACATTTCATGGGTCTCTAGGTTAAGAACCGAGCGATAATATCAGTATGTCTTGGCTTCCCTTTGCATATAGTTGCATATCTAATTTCCAGAGCATATGATGCAAAATATTTGCGCGACAGTTTTGGTTCAGATATATAACACAACAAGTTTGTTTCTCTTTGCTACTTGTAAGATCTACCCAAACTGATTCTGTGGAAACTGATGGACAGAACCTCTGTCGTTATTAGTGGTAGACTTGGATAAGGCATTCGGGGAGGCTCACCTCGATGCTGAGATGATCTGAAGACATGTCCAGCAATACAGGACAAGCATCAATATCCATTCCGCTCTGTCAGGATAAGTGTCACTGTATATTGTCACTGTTCCCTCACACTCACTGTATATCTGTTACAGCACCTACCCTCAACCAAGGCTCACGCTCTATCTCCAAATAAGGCTCAAGCATGACCATTCCCGCTGCTGAATTCAGCACCTCCCTCCCCCACATTCTCTGTCCCTGATGCAATAGCCCCGTACACTAATAGCACTACATTCATACAACACTATGGACAGACGCCCTCCGGCCACCTCACCATGTCACACCTCACCTGGGAGAAAGTGAGGTTTGCAGATGCTGGAGATCAGAGCTGAAAATGTGTTGCTGGAAAAGCGCAGCAGGTCAGGCAGCATCCAAGGAACAGGAGAGTCGACCTTTCGGGCATAAGCCTCACCTACCCCAGCACTAACAGCAGGGACATCCACTCCCACCCTCACTCATTCTCTCCCTTTCTCCCATTCCAGGAGAAACAGCCTGGAATAGGACAGAAAGGGCCAAGCCGGGTGATGGAGTGCCGGATATCCGTTCCATAATCCCCCTACCATGATATGTGGGGAGGACCCTGGAGAGAGCTGGAGAGGACCAGGAAGCCTTGTGTGGAGATTCTGAAACATCCACGTCCCACCAACCGAGTAAGGAGCAATATTCAGTAAAGAACAATTCTCAATTCAAACCTACTGTCAGTTCCAAACTCATCTCTCTCACTCGCAGAAGAACAGATATCCCATTGCACAGAGATGCAGGCATTGAATTACACAGAAGTATTGGTAAATACCCCAATATACTAACATGCACAATGCATAAAAGGAGATAAGCATGCACACACATAGAAGCACACAAAGACATATACCGTCACACACAAATAGACACAAACACAGAAACACTCAGGCTGATACACAGACAGACAGACATAGTCATGCAAATACAAAACAATAACAAGCACATGGACACACACACACATATAAATGCACATTAAGACACAGACAGTAGTGCCATTAAGTCACAAATAAACACTTTTTTTTATTTATAAGGAGATCAAAGATTCTAGCGAGAAGGTAGGAGACTGATGTTGTGGAACGTATTAGAAATGACTGAATGGTATATTAGACTCGATAGGTCTAATTCTGCTCCTTTTTTAATACTCATGTGGTGTCATGCTCTTCCTGAGACAGCAGCAGCATCAGTGGTAATGTGGGAAAAGATTGGAGGGCAGAATGGTTAATGTCGATTCCTAGTTATTGTACCGAAATGGGGCAGTGATTTGACATGAGGTTAACACAGTTTTTAAAAAATGTGTCCCCCAGTGGAAGAAGGATGTCCCTTTCCCTTCACTGTTGTGCTGTCTGTGGTGTCCTCATCCTCAGGGAGCAGTGAAGACTCGGTTAATTAAGGTATTTTAGTTTGCCCTTGACTGATCTTTGCTGGACAGGAGAGTCAATGTTTATTGGGAACAGACAGGAGACAGATGGTCAGACCCACTCGGATCAGCCATGAGCATTCTGAATGGTGTCATCAAATGGCCAACTGCTGCCCCTTTCAAATGTGTTGTTCCATCAACCCACCCTCCCGGCTGTTACAGGAATATACTGCTGCCCCTACTCCATGTGTTGTTCCCTCCATCTATGCTCCCGGCCGTTAAAAGATATACCGCTGTCCCTACCCCGTGATGTAGATGTTTTTCATATTCCTGGTACATGAATCATATGAAGTCTGTCTGCAGATGCAGCAAGTGATTCGGAAGGTAAGTGGAATATTGCTGTTTGTGGCAACGGGTATTGGGTTTAATTAGTAATATTTCACTGTATCTGTACAGGGCATTGCTGAGACCACATCAGATACACTGGGGACAGTTTAGATCCTCTAAACTAAAAATAAAACTGGATACAATTCCTTTCAAAGTAGTTCAAAGATGCTTCCTTTTACTCATTCCTGAAATGAAGGCCTCTTGTTATCAGGAATTATCTGTTTGGATCTTAGATGAGAAATCTTATTGAACCACGATTTTCAGAGAAGTCGTTCAGCTGGATACATATTTTCTCTTGTTTAAGAAGACTAAAGCTAGATAATTTTTTTTGAATGAGATGCATTGGTATTAACACAAATATTATGAAGATATCAACCCATTTTTAAAAAATTAAGCAGATGCATATGAACATTTCATCAAATCATAAAACGGGCACATTATTTTCTTTTGCTAATGAAAGGCACTGTGCACAACAACAGCAATGATGCTGCATACAACATACAGTCTATTATCATCCATTCCAGAGAATGTACATGGAAGTGCGCATGGTCCAGTTTGGTTTTCAGTTGACATTCTTGTATTTTTCTACACAGAGACGGAGAAAAATATTACTTGCTTCAGAAGCAGCAGCCAATTGGTCTCTCTCTCTCTCTCTCTCTCTCTCTCTCTCTCTGTGTTCTGCCTGAAAACAAGGCGTGAGAGCAGAAAAATCCCGAGCCATCTTTACCACTCGTAAAGGATTCCTGATGAGGATTCATAGGAATCTCTGTACAGCTCGAAGAAAAGGGAATTCAGCCAAATCCAACTGTTCCAGGAAGAAATCCGCATTCCCAGACATTTGTGTGAGCAGAATAAACTCAAAGTCAGAAAAACATTTGCGACACTCTATCATTTTACCATTTGTTCACAGTTCAACTTTATGTGTCCCAGATTTTTCTAGAAAATTACCCAGTCTGATACCGATATCATTGGACACAGCACTCAACTGGTTACATTTAAAATTTGCTTTCACCAATAGAGGAGTGGGAAAAGACATGAGTGACCCTCCAACATTGGTCAGAACACAAACAAGAGATTCTCAAAGGGTTGGTAAGGTGTGAATTCCCTTCCACAGAAGATTGTGATGCCTGGATATTTCCATGTGTTCAAAATTGTCTATTTAAGACATTTGAAAGACAAATGAATGTAGGGAAATGATACACTGACAGAAAAGTGTTGCTGAGACCTTAATCAGATCAAAGTGCATGGTAGAGCCTCACTCAGAGATGACTCAAAAATGCTTTGCTCTCTCTGATTACAACATGCAATAACAGTACATCCAGGATAATTACAGCCGTTTACTTTGAAATTACAGAAAATGAAAACATAAGGAACAGGAATAGTTAATTCGGTCAGTCAAGCCATTGTATACAATCATGACTGACCTACTGTTAGCATTTATCTTCCTTAATGGCCAGTTATTCACAATCCTGAGCTCTCTGACAGGTCAAAGATTCATGTACCACCTCTTTAAATACTTTCAGTGATGTAGCTCCCCTTACTCTCTAGTCCAGATAATTCCTGACATTGATTACCCTCTGTGAGAGAAAAACACTCTCTACACATACACCATCACCTATTGATATGAACAAGAGGTGAACACAGGGGCTCAGGAAAGAGTGAATGGCCTTGAGATCAAGGCAGTAGTTGACTGAGGATGTTATCGGGACCACCTACTTATTTGAGCTTAATGAGAATCAGGTCTAACCTTCCCCACTGGTTGGAGTCTTTCAGAGCACAAAGGAAGATGTTTGTGGTCGGTGGCCGACAATCCTCTCAGTCATCTCTTCAGGAGATCCTCAAATTAACTTGCTCAGCACAAACATCTTCAGCTCCTTCGTCAACGCGTGTATGCCCCCATTCCCGGTGCTCCCCATCTATCTCAAGATCAGAAGCAGGGTGATCACTGAAGATCACACAATATTCAGAAGAATTTGTCCCCCCCTCAGCTCCTGAACCGGTCTGTGTCTATATTCAGCAAGACCCAAACAACATTCACGTTAGTGCTGTTAAAGTGTCGGTAACATTCATGTAACAGCACGGCCAGACACTGCACATTTCCACAGTTAAAAGAGGAGCTCATTCAGCACCTCAAGCTGGTTACATGGATATGTGGAAACCATTCAGCCCATCGAAATGACTGAACAAGAAGAGGGACAGCCCATTCAATCATCCTGCCTGTTCCACAGGAAGAGGAGGCATCTAGTCATTACATTGAGCTGTTAAACAGGAACAGGCAGAGTCCAGTAAGACCCCTAAACATGTTCTATAGAACCAGGAGGAGACCATTCACCCCTCGAGACACTTACACAGGAATAGGAGGGTGTCACTGATGCTCTATCCTGGAAAACAAATGGAGCAGATACTGCACTCACAGACGGCTCACGATGTTCCTCGTGGCTCCATTGCCTGTGGGACACATTATACTGTAACCTGTTTTGCCGGCAGTGAGGAAGGAAGCCAAATGTTTTGTGCCAAGCCTCAAGGAGGCATCTTCCATCTCCAGGAAGACAGGCCCATGTTCTCCGTGGGGGTCAGAAGCTGGTGGGGATAGTTAACTGTTTTAGAATGAAGGTATTGTGGCTCCTGTCGGGATGGTGGATAACGTGAAGTTCTATGTATGATCACACACCAGATACACTGTATTAATGTTGGAAGAGTTTAGGTAAAGACTGGCCCTCTCTCTCTCAATCGAAATGGGGAGTGGAGTGGAGTGAGAGGGACGTTCTCAGAGTCTTTTAAGCCATCGAGAATCATGTAAACTAAGTAAAGAAAACATGGAACTTATCACCGTATTAGTTCTGTTTGGAATATAATGAGTGACTGTCCATCCACTTACGGTTCAATGCAATCACCTCTTATTCCTTCAAAGTGCTACAGATTAACCCTCAAGCACTCCCGATGGTACAATCATCCCAACAATGAGTCTAGTGAATCTCCATTACACTCTTTCTGCCAAGAGGATTATTCCTTATAAAGGAGAGAAAATCTGTGCACAATACCATAAATACTATCTCAACAACACTCTAGGGTGGATCACACTAATTCTGTTCCCTCACCTAGATGTCTCAGCTTCTTTCCTGTGGTATAAAAAGCCATTCCTTCTCACTACACTGCGAATGATATGGTATTTTGAAGTTTCTTACATCTTTGCGTCAGTCATCACCAGAGGTGCCGATGGAGATGTATATCACTTTCAGAGGGAGACTCAATCAGAAAGAATTCACTTGAACCAGGGAATGGTCACCTACCTGAATGGAAATTACTTGCAGGAACATGTAAATCAGGCAGAGGAAGGGAGCTATCTTTCCTGTTGTTCTGCTCTCATGGGATGTGTGCAGCCCTGGTCAGGCCAACATGTTATGCTGATCTTGAACTGAGTGGCTGTTTCAGCTGTTGCACAGGATAATAAAGAGTAAACCACATTGATGTGGGTTTGCAGTCACACAGAGACCTGAACATGGAAGGATAACCCATTGCCTTCTCTACAGGACATGAGGCAAACAGATAGGCTTTTGTTTAAAACAAGTGGTGATGATTTCATTTGCATTCCATCAACTTCCTTCATGAGACACAAAAAGATTATTATTCTGTGCCGCTTGATGATGAGTCAATGACTTGACCACCATGCACTGTCTGTCCATCTGACAGATTCTGTGGAGAAGACAAATTACCCATCTCAAGTGCAAATATGTTGTGATGGAAGCATAGTTAGAAGGGACTTGAAACGGTTAAATCTGGATTTACTAAAGGCACAAATCATGGATTATTCAGCAGTTCATTGAGGCTGAGAATGTGACTGAAATATCCTGATAGTGGTCCTGGGTAGGATTGGTGAGTGGGGAGAATATGTAGAAATTTGAATATGAATGGAGAAAAAAGATAATGGAGTTTCAGAACAGTCTGGTTTCTCCTCGCGTATTGTTGAGTAAGTTGTGGATAGTAATTTGCTAGTTTTAATCAGTAAGGAATAAATTTTTTGACTGGATCTGAAAATGATGACTTCCAAATTTTAAAATTTGAATATGAACAGCAATTCAGTTCAACTCCGTTTAATGGTCAGATGGAATGACTTACCAGGAACACCAACTATAGCGAGGATGGGATAGTAACCTCCTTGAATAATCCAAAGGATATCTTCGATCCGTGATGCTAATGATATCCAAGGCTGAGAAAGATAGTAAAGACCCAAGGATAAACTCCTGTCTGTTGTAATATTCCAGTCGAAGGTTCTCACATTCTGATCCATTAATTGAACGTCCCAGTCTAATGTTCTCAGATTCTGATCTCTCCTCCTCCGTCTCTCGAGCTGCTGATCCCTGTTAGTCCAGTCGATGATGCTCCCGCCCATGCTGGGATAACACAATGAACCGAGTCCTTAATTAATAGAAGAGGCAAACCCTCCAGTGACACATCTCGGATCCACAGAGACTGACATCAATCACAGTCACTGAACAAATAGCTCCAGCCAACGCCTTTCAATTCAATATTGTTTTATTCAAATTCAAAACAATGATTCAAACTGTCATTTTCTGGATGGGCAATGTAAGGGTGACTGATGGAACAAATCTTGAGGCTGGTAGATCAATTGAGTGTAATTATTCAATCTGCCTTGGATGCAGGTGAAATGCCGTAAGTTTATCAGAACTTAAACGTTCTTCTCTGTTTATAAATGGAAACATACATCCTGGAACTACTGACCAAGCATTATAATTTCAATAAAACATTGAGACAATTTTTATAGTTCATGATCTGAGGGGAATGTGTGTCTGAGAAACGTGAGGTTATAACAGACAAATGGCATGAAATTTTTAACAGACAATTGAACGTGACAAATGTAATTCAGATTGTTATTCCAGTTTTGGAGAGAGGCAGATGAGGCCTGTGCTATTGATGTTATCGAAGTTCGTGAACTGTGATGAAGTGTCATTTACTGGACTTCAATGACAGTGTGATTATGGCATTGTGGAGGAGACACACCATAAAGAGATGTGGGGGACATGGCAGTTCAGACATGAGGGAGGGACAATAATATTCCCCAGTTATCAGTATTGGAATGTTACCCTTTATAACTCATATGCAGAACAGATTCAAGGATACATTTAAAGTGAGGAATGAAGAATAAAATCTGTTTATTGAAAACAAAATACAGCACAAAATAATTTTTTGTCCATACAAAACTATGGAAAGTACAAAGAGATAAAATACACTGATGATATTGAGCGACATAAATTGAAGTGTGTATTACAAAACCACGGAAGTGGTGTCCAATCTTTCTCGATCATTATTTGGCCCACAGCTGAGATACTGATTTCCCCTCTGTCAGTGATCCACCTCATTGAGATTCTCTGGCGCAGTATCCCAGTATCGAGCAGGATTCTCAGTTCCTGCTGCTGTTCACCCAGCCTATTTAAATTAAACCACCTTCTAATTGCAAAAACAAAAATCGCTTGGCCTTTTGCACTCTGTTTAACTGTCAGCAACTCAGCTCTGTGATATTATTGAAGATAAATGCTCTGGGACCACAGCCAGTATTCGCACAGTGCTCACAGGGTATGGCACTAGATAAAGGCCTTGCAATCTGTGAGAATTTCTAAATAAAACTTACATTTTCTGTCTGTTCCTGTCTATCTCTGCTGTCTTCTGATCTATCCAACTCACCCTCGTTTAACATCCCTCCAATCACTCCCTGTTTCCAAATTGTACAGCTTGATGTTCGACTGGGACAAAACAACTATTATAGGACAAGCCAAACAGAGAACAGCCAGGGGACTCTTAGAGGCATGACACTCGTCAACAGATTCTATTATCAAACACATCGACCTGGACCCAAAATACCGGCCACTTCAGCGGACAGCTGGAACTGACAACCGGAAGCGGCAGAGACAAACCACTATAGATGCAGGAGGAAATATCACAGACGCGCTTCACAGGAGGTTTCCAAGCACTGAGGATGACCCTAGACAGGGGACTAAACGTTTGCAACACAAATTCCCATTTCGGCGAACAGAACCACAACAACGAGCACCCGAGCTACAAAGATTTTCACAAATGTTGTGGCCATTTTGGAGAAATGGATCGAGCAGGGACAGGACTGATCGTTTGAGGGTCCGGGGTTCATATGCTTCATTAAGAACAGGAAGTAACTAAAAATGGTGGGGAGGAGGTGGAATTGTTAATCAAATGCAATATTACGTTGGCAGAAAGGATGTTTGATAAGAACTCGTCTACTGAGTTAGTATGCGAAGAGGTTAGAAACAAAAATGGAGAGATCACCCTGTTGACAGTTCTCTATAGCCCTCTGAAAAGTTCCAGAGATTTAGACTAAGGATTACAAAGATGATGCTGGATAGGAGCGAATATAACAGAGTATTTGTTACGGAAGATTTTACCTTTCCAAATATTGATTGGAAACGCTTCAGTTCAATTACTTTATATGGGTCAGTTTTTGACCAATGTGTGCAGAATGTTTCCTGACGCGTTATGTGCATAGGCCAACAAGGTACAAGGCCAAATTGGATTTGCTACTGGGTAATCAACCAGATCAGGTGTTAAATTTGGAGGTAGGTGAACACTTGGCTGATAGTGGCCACAATTCAGTTATGTTTATCTTAGCGATGGTAAGGGACAGGTCTATACCCCAGCGCAACTGTTATAGCTGGGAGAAAGCCAATTATGATGCGATTAGGAAAGGTTTTAGGATACATAGCATGAGGAAGAAAACTTAAGGAGATGGCCACAATTGAAATGTGGAGCTTTTTCAAACAACAGCTACTGTGTGTCCTTGATAAGTTTATACCTGTCAGGAAAGGAGGAAGTGGTCGAGCGAGGCTGCTGTGGTTTACTAAAGAAGTTGAATCTCTTGTCAAGAGGAAGAAGGAGGCATATGTAAAGATGAAACGTGAGGCTCAGTTCGGATGCTTGAGAGTTACAAGTTAACCGGGAAGGACTGAAGGAAAGCTAAGAATAGCCAAGAGAGAGCATGAGAAGTCTTTGGCAAGTAGGATCCAGGAAAACCCTCAAGCTTTGTATCAGAATGTCACGAATAAAATAATGACCAAATTAAGATTAGGGCCAATCAAGGACAGTAGTGTGAAGTTGTGTGTGTAGTCCAAGGAGATAGGACAGGCACTAAATAAATACTTGTATCAGCATTCACAATGGAAAGACAATGCTGTTGAGGCCGATATGGAGTAAAGGCTATTACACTAGATGGGATTGAATTTCGTAAGGTGGAGATGTTAGCAATTCTAAAGAGTGTAAAAATAGATAAGTCCCCTTGGCCAGGTGGGATTAATTCCAGGATCCTCTGAGAAGTTAGGGAGGAGATTACACAACCATTGGTTCGAATCTTTACATCGCCATTGTCTACAGGAATAGTGCCAGAAGACTGGACAATAGCAAATGTCCCTTTGTTCAAGAAATTGAGATGAGACAACCCTGGTAGTTATATACCAGGCTTACTTTGGTTATGGGTAAATTGTTGGAAAGGATTATACGAGATAGGATTTATTAGCATCTAGAAAGGAATCATTTGATTAGGGATAGTCAACAAGGATTTGTGAAGGCTATGTCATGTTTCACAAATCTTACTGAGTTCATTGAGAAGTTGACCAAACAGGTGGATGAGGGTAAAATTAGGTATAAGGATTTCAGTCAAAAATTTGATAAGTCCCCCATGTAAGGCTATTGCAGAAAATATGGAGAGTGTGGTGTTGGAAAATCAGAACAGATGAGGCAGCGTCCAAGGAGTAGGAGAGTCGATGTTTCATTTGCAAACCCTTCATCAGGAATCAGTGTTCTGATCTCCAGCATCTGCAATCTTCACGTTCTCCTCGGATCCTGCCTGACCTGCTGTGCTTTTCCAGCAGCACACTTTCGACTCTGATTTCAAACGTCTGTCGTCTTTACTTTCTCCCAGAAAATAGAGAGACGTGGAATTGAGGATGATTTAGTGGTTTGGATCAGAAATTGGCTAGCTGAAAGAAGACAGAGGATGGTAGTTGATAGCGAATGTTCATCCTCGAGTTCAGTTGCTAGAGGTACACTGTAAAACTCTGTTTTGGGGCGACTGTTGTTTGTCGTTTTGATAATGACCTCAATGAGGGAATGGAAGGATGAGTTAGTAAATTTACGTTTCGCAATAAGGTCGGTGGAGCTGTGGGAAGTGTTGAAGGATGTTGCAGCTACTGAGCTGTAATCTTTGATGTTGATTCTCCTACAAGGGGCTGAATAGCTTCCTTCTGCGAAGTACCAATTCTGAAGTACTCTGACCCACAATAAAAGCTTTAGGTGCCCGGAGTGGCAAGCTTGTCCAGTTAAGGATACACACTGCACAAACATCCATCATCTCTTCCTGTTCTCTGATATGCAGCGGCCTCAAAATATCTGCCCAAACAAAATAGATTAATTCCAATTCAAGCAGTCAGAAGGACATTCACCAGAGGGGTTTGCCATCAGCGGATTTAATTAATAACAAGATTTCAGAACAACACAAAAAGAAAATAATATCGCAGCCCATAATAATTGGCAGCAGAGCAAAACCTACAGTTGCAAATAGTTCCACGTTCAATATTATGTTCAGTTTTGATCACCTTGCTATAGGAAGGATGGTATTAAACTGGAACTTTACAAGGATGTTGCCAGGACTCAAGGGTCTGAGTCATAGAGAGAGGTTGGATAAGCTGGGACATTTCTCTTTCGAGTTGAAGCAGCCAGGGGGTGCACGAAGTGCTTCGAGAGGCTTGTCATGGCCCACATTAGTTCCAGTCTACCAGCCTGCCTCGATCCCCTACAGTGGAATGTGTCCATATCGGGTGTCATTTCCCGGGAACATCTGGACAACAAGGACACCCACGTCATATTCCTGCTTATTGACTATAGGTTCTCCTTCAACACCATTATTCCCTTCAGACTGATTAAAAAACTCCCTGACCTTAGTCTCAGCTCCGCCCTCTGAAATTGGATCCTCAGCTTTCTGACCCACAGGACGCAATCAGTGAAAATAGATAAGTGTGTATCTTCCATGATAACATTCAACACTGAAATCCCAAAGGATGTGTCGTCAGCCCCCTACTATACCCCTGTACACCCACAACTGTATTGCCAAAGTTTGAACGAATGCCATCTACATGTTCACGGATAACACCATCATAGTAGGACAGATACGTAATGATGGCAAGTCAAAATACAGAATGGAAATAGAGGACTTGCTGACGTGCTGCACTGAGACCAACCTCTCTTTCAACGGTGAGTACTAACCAACTGATCAATGACTTCAGAATGAAAGGAGGAGAACATGCCCCCATCTGCATCAATGGAACTGAAGTTGAAATAGTGGACAACATTAAGTTCCTCGGAGTGAAGATAACTGACATTCTGTCCTGGACTTCCCAGTTAGATGTGACAGTCGAGATCACACAACAACCCCTCTTCGTTCTCTAGTAGCTCAAGACATTTGGCATGCTCACAAGGATCCTCACCAATTTCTACAAATGCACCACTGAGAGCAAACCATCCAGGTGTATAAATGGCCTGGTGTGGCAACAGCCCAGCCCAGGCCAGTAACAGAAATGACAGAAGGTTGTGTGCACAGCCCATACCATGAAGGAAACCAACCTCCCGTCCATTGACTCCATTTACACGGCAACCAAAGACCCATCGCACTCTGGATCACCTGCAATCTCTTCCATCAGGCAGACAGTACAGAAGCTTAAACACTCAAACCAGCGGCTGATGACAGCATCTTCCCAACCATTATTAAACTGAGGAATGGAATCTCTGACTTCAAATAGTGCTGATCTTAATCACGTTGACCTTGCCTCTTACATGCTATTTGTGGTGTAGCCTGTATGCCTCAGTCTGTTTTAGTTTACCCTCTGATCTGTATGTCCTTGGTTATTGTAGGAGCGAGATTCCCCAGCTAGGGACAAAGACTCTGGAGGCAGACAGGGCACGGGCAGGGAGTGGACTTTAATTCAAGCAAAAACTTGAAGAGAGAATACCAAAGGATCTTCCTCAAATCTGGCTTTAAAATAAGAAGACAATGGTTTCCCTAATCCTCAGCTCAGATCCGAAGAGGGTTGCTGCTCCCAGTTACCTCGAGCTGTGGGGCGGTGGGTACCTCCTGGTTTTCACCTGGTGAAAGGTGGCCTTTGGCAGTCACCTCGGAGGGTTCGTCGTTTCCTGTTTGGGAGGTTCTGCCCTCCTTTCCCCCGCAGCGCTCTGTTTCTTATTCTGGTGATGACCCTCCTTGAGCACATCTTTGATTAGCTTAGATTACTTACAGTGTGGAAACAGGCCCTTCGTCCCAACAAGTCCACACCGACCCGCCCCCACACTTCCCCCAACATTTTACCCCTTCATCTAACACTAGAGGTAATTTAGCATGGCCAATTCACCGAAACCGGAGCACCCAAAGGAAACCCACGCAGACACGGGGAGAATGTGCAAACTACACACAGAACGTCGCCTGAGATGGGAATTGAAACCTGGTCTCTGGCGCTGGGAGGCAGCAGTGCTAACCACAGTGCCACCGTGACACCCATCTTCACCATCCGAAGAGCTGCCTGTATCCTCACCGTGCAACTGTCATTTCCCCCTTTGGTAGGAGGTTTTGGTGGCCTGACACGTTTTCGCCCTCCTGTTTTTTTTTATACGAATCCACTCCTCTGCCTCCATGGCTCACTCCTCCTCCATTGCCTCCGTCTGTCCTGTAGATTCTGGGATCAGCTACTGTACCTGGCTGCTGGCCGTTCCGCTCCAGACTGTCCTTCCTTCCTGGTGCCACCAGACACCGTTCCCTTGCTGGTTTGTGGTGCCTTGTTTATCGTTTGCCGTGCAGCTCTGGCCATCTGTGCGGAGGTGGCGGATGCTCGTCTTGGGTAGGTCTCCTCGCCACACAGATTATAGTTCTTGGCCTCTTTGCATTCCTTGGTCAGGTGACCCTCCTGTTTGCAGTTCCGACAGTGACCTTACAGTCAGCCGCAGTGTGGCCTGACCTCCCGCAGGTTTAGCACACTTTTGGCTGGGCTGCATATGTCAGGTACACTCTGCCCCCTCCGATGTAAAGCTGGAGGTTGGGTGGATGATGTTCCCATAGCATTGACCCTCAGGATTACCCTGACCTGCTGCTTGCTGGTCCAGATCCTGAAAGGGTCGACCACATCAGTGCTTTCTGCCTCAACGTGGACATATCTTCTCAGGAAGGTGAGGACAGCAGCTGCTGGGACGTGGGGGCTGTACATATGAAACTTAACACCCCTGCTCTGTGCAAGACGCACACCCAACAGGATCGCTGGCAAGGTGGTGAATAGAGACTCCCCTTCCTTCTCCTTGAAGACATTCAGGAGCTGCTCGCAGTGCTTCACGCTCCTAAAGGTCACATCAAATTAGCGTTCCACAGGATAATTCTGCACGCAGCACACATCGGCTTTTTTATTTCAAAAGTATACTTTATTCATAAAATACGTTGATGGTCTGTACAGTTGGTCATGCCATACATACGTAAACATTTACATACAGAGATCAGAATTTATCATTTTTATATACAGGTCTACGTCCATATATTTAGCTGCGGCTTCAGCAGAGCCCAAATGACTGCGTGGGCCACGTGTTCTTCTTAGGCAGGCAGATGTTACACGGTGGTCTTTCCCCACTGTGCCTTGGCGGTAGCTGCCCCAAGCTTCAGTGCGTCCCTCAACCCGTAGTCCTGGTCCTTGGAATGTGCCAGTCTGCAACTCTCAGTCGGGGTCAACTCCTTCAGCTGGAAGATCAACAGGTTTCGGACCAGAGAGTTGATGATCGTCCACGCACAGTTGATGTTTGTCTCGGTGTGCATCCCGGGGAACAGACCGTAGAGCACAGAGTCCCATGTCACGGCGCTGCTCGGGACAAATACCACTACATTCCTCTCCAGGCATCTTCTGCGTAGGCATATTCCAGAAGGAGGTGTGTGACAGTCTCGCCCCTCCCCCCACCCCCGCAGCCGCTTCGAGGTCAGCGTGTGGTGCAGCTGAGTGTCTGGGCGTGCATAAAGGATCTCACAGGCCGAACCCTTCTCATCACCAGCCAAGCCATGTCTTGGTGCTTGTTGGAATGTTTGGCGATGAAGCATTCTGCCAAATGGCGTTGACAGTCTGCTCAGGGAATCGCTCAATAGGATCCCCCCTCTCCTTTACCCGAAGGGTCTCAAGGACACTACGTGCTGACCACTTCCTGATGGACTTGTGGCCAAAGGTGATTTTCTTCATAAACTTCTCCACGAAGGTCAGGTGATACAGAACGGTCCAACTACTCAGAACGTTCCACGGCAGCGAGGCCAGGCCGATCCTTCGCAACACCGAGGACAGGTAGAACTTCAGTATGCAGTGACACTTGGTGTTTGTGTACCGGGGATCCCTGCACAGCTTGATGCAGCCAAACGCAAAGGTGGCCATCAGGGTGAGGGTGACATTAGGTGTATTTTTCCCCCATTACCCAGATCTTTGTACAGCGGGTCCCTTCGGAACCGGTCCATCTTTGACCTCCATATAAATTGGAAGTGACTGCAGCTGCACAGGTTCTGGGAACAGGTCAGACCTGTGTCACATATGACAGCAATGACAGTGCCTCACACCTGATGGCCAGGTTTTTTCCCGCGATGGAGAGCTGCTGTAGCTTCCATCTACCCAGTTTCTGCCTCACTTTGCTGATATGCTCCTCCCAAGATTTGGCACACGCCAAAGCCCCACACCACCACCCCCCCCACCCTGAACCAAATATCCAGCACCTTCAGGTGGTCGGTCCTGACAGTGAAGAGGATCGAGGATTAGTCGGCCCAGTTCCGAAAGGCATGGCCTCGCTCTTGCCTCGGTTTACCTTGGCCCCCGAGGACCGTTCGAACTGGTCACATATGCACATGAATCTGCGCACGGACAGTGGATCTGAGCAGAAAACGGCGACGTCATCCATCTACAGGGAGGCCTTAACCTGCAGGCCCCTGCTGCCTGGAATAGTCACCCCTCTCAGGCTCACATCCTTCCTGATGGGCTCGGCAAATGCCTCTATGCAGCACACAAACAAGGCAGGAGAGAGAGAGGGCAGCCCTGCCTGACTCCAGATCTGACTGGGAAGCTCTCTGATTCCCACCCATTGATTGAGACTGCACTGACAATGTTGGTGTAGAGCAGTCTGATCCAATTGCAGATTGCCTCACCAAAGGACTTTTTGAAGAGAACATCTCTCACCTGTGTGATATCCTGTCAAAGGCTTTCTCCTGGTCCAGGCTGATCAGGCAGGTGTCCAATCCTATGTTCTGCACGATCGTATACCTGAGGAGTGCGAGACTCTCAGCAATCTTCCTACCCAGTACAGCACAGGTTTGGCCAGGGTGAATCACTGACCCCAGAGCAGACCTGACCCTGTTTGCAATTACCTTTGACAGAATTTTGTAATCCACGTTCAACAGTGAGATTGGTCTCCAATTTTTGAGTTCCTCCCTCTCCCCCTTCCGCTTGTAGATGAGGGTGATGATGCCTTTCCTCATGGATTCACTCATGGTACCTGCACTCACACGTCAGCTGCTCCAAACTCGCTGCCCGAAAACAAAATCATCTTCACGAACACCATCTGATCGACAGGTGTACGATCCTCCACCTTCTTCACAGTCACCCTGACTGTGTTGCGAATGCCCTGGCCTGGGCTGCGGGCGGCTGCTGAGGCCATAGCTCCTCGCTTGGTTGGTCCCTGAGTTGGCGTTAGGCAGAAGCCAGCAGGAAGATCCACAAAGAGCAGGGCAGCACAACCAAACAAACCTTCAATATCCAATCACGATCCAGCGATGATCTCGACGAGCTGTGATGATTCGCAATTCGACATCCATCCTGATATGAACAGACCCTTGATCTTAGCCAAAAGAAACTCTATTAAAAATCTTGCTGAAAATCCAACTTCTGTTCCTCTATTGCTTTTCTGTAAATAATCTATCAGTCAGTTTCTCAAATATGTTTCCCATTTCACTAATGTTTGTTGTTTTTTTTTCAATGCCCATTATTTTCAGTTCCAATAATTTCCCCAAATTAGGTTGTTTACTAATGTAATACTATATCCTTTTCTCCTCAGTCTCAGGTTTTCTCCTATTGCTGGGAAGGCTTTGTTTATGCCTTTTTCTGTGAAGACAGAAGTGAAGTAGTTGTGTCATGTTTCTCTGTTCTCCATTCTCCATTCCATGCTTTCTGACTGTAAGGAAGCTGACACTTTGACTAACAAGAACAGCTGTTTTATGTTCACCCTCTCCATGCCCCTTGTAATCTTAAACTTGAATTAATTACCCACTCAACTTTCTCTGCTCCAATGGAAACAACCCGAGTTTATCCAGCCCCTCTCCACAGCTCATATGTTCCATCCCAGGGAACACCTCAGTGAATTCCCTCTGCACCTTATCCAATACAATCACATCATGAGCTCCCAGAACTGCACACAGTATTTAATTTGTCCTTACTAATGTGCTATATAATTTTTATAGTCTTTGGGTCAACGATCAAAGACTACTGTACTGCTTAACTCATCAACGATCACATCCAGTCACGTTCAAAGATGTGTGGAGAAGCACACACTGAGATTCCTGGTGTGTAGCCATCCATTGAATTCTCCACTGTTCTTCCAAAGTGCATTACCTCATATTTATCAGGGTTACATTCCATCTGCCATTGATTGTTATCATCTGACCAATCCACCAGTATCTTCCTGTAATATAAGGCCGTCCTCCTCACTCCCAACCAACTGGTCAATCTTTGTTTCCAACACAAACTTGCTAATCACACTCCCCTTACCCACGTCACATTCACATCACTTATGGTTACCACGAATAATAAGGGACACAGCACTGATATCTGCGGTACACCAGACACACAAACAGCCTTCTAACACGACGTTGCATTTGGATTCAACTTGGCAAGTCACTAATAGTCCTACCTGTTCCCTGGTTATTCTGTTCCAGATGACATACCTGTAGAATATCTGGGGATTCGCACCAATCTTGCTCTGCCAGCAGGTTTCCATGGCCCTGCATGCGTCAGTCCCCTCCGAGTGAAGAATTTCATCCTTATTGCGCTCTTAAATGCCCTGTCCATTAACCTGCCATTATTTTCCTTAAATGTAGAGTAGACAGGCAGAGAAACATTCTGTTTATTTCCACCTTGTCACATGTTTCGTAGATATTCCAAATTTCATTGTGATCACCTCTTGTTCTTTGAAACTGGCGAGGTTACAAGACAAGTCCCCCCATCAGAAAATCTTGTCCTCTGAGGGATTAATCTGAAGAATGTCCATTGCACGTCCTCTGTCTCTTACTCTTTCTTATATTGGGTCACCAACACTATGCACAATTGTCAAAGTATACACTCAACAACACTCTATGCAAACTGCTTAATGATGTCTCTACAGCTATATTCAGATTCCCTTAAACGAAGGCCAACCTAACTTTAACTTTCCAATTACAGGTATTCCTCCAAATACTATTCACGTTAATTGCATTTACGAACTCACTGTGTGAGTTCTTACAGAAATACTTCTGAAAATCCAAATGCTCCACTTTCACTGGTTGTCCATTGCCTATCCTGCAAGAAACAACTTCAAACAATTCCGAAGTTTGTCAGGTATGATTTCTCTGTCAGAAATAAATAGTGATTCTCTGCAATGTTGCTATTCATTTCTGATTGCCCAATATCATCTTATATAGTAGATTCCAACTGTTTCCTTGGAGATATCTAATTAATTGGTTTGCAGTCATCTGCATTATCTCTTCTTGCCTGCGTCTATAGTTGGATCATATTTACTACCGTCCAGTTATCTACTTATAGCCTTTGCATAATCTATATGAAAAGAAAACAGAGTCACCGAGAGTTCAATTAACGTGCTGTTTTATTGCTGACATTTTGAGATGAAGTATATCTGGCCCATCAGACTTAGCAATGATCAATCTAGCTTCACTTTCAAATACTACCTTGTTGCTGGTACGCATTGACTTTATGTCTTTAGTTCGACAAGTCCCAATTGACCACCCGTTATACCTCAGAGATTTGCTGGAGCTTTCTCCTTGAAGACAGATGTGAAGTAACTGGGTAGTTTATCTGCCCTTTTTCTTTTTTCCCCACAATAAATTCCCCTATACCTGACAAATTTCCACATTTGACCTTGCTTTTGTTTTCTTTAGTATATGGATTGTAGATATAAGCAGTCTGTGTGTTTCCCGTTTGTTTGTATTCATGTGCTTTTTGATTTCCTTAACACTTCCTCCTTCCTTATTTTCGGAAAAGTAAATCTCTCCGAATGTTCAGGTTTCCAGAATATCTGGAATTCTCCTGAACCTACTTCCTTTGATTTAACGCAATCTTTAATTCTTACATTAACCATCACTGAGTCATCTTCCCTTTGTTTGGTGTTTGTAACTTAGTGATATGTGCGTATTTGTCAGACATTGCAGTATTTCTATCAATAACAAACATTATTTGGCTCACACTAAATGTAATATTGTATTTTTCCAATTCACTTGACCCTCTCGTTTCCGTGCTTCCATGATTTTTGAGTGTAATGTTCAAAAGTTGTATATTGCATGCAGACGCCGTGTAAAATGCAACATATTAATGTCACGATTCCTCAAAAGCTGCTTAAGATCAAGATCATTAACCAGTCCTTGTGACCTCACAACACCACACCCGAAATAACCTGCTCTCTAGTTTGATTCACAATATACTCTTCAACCTACCTCATAAAAACTTATGAAATTTATTTTTCACAGCATTAGCAATCATTTAGTTAACGCAGTTTTGATGCAATTTTAGATCATCCAGTATTCTGCAATACTGACAATACTTGTGTATCTAATTTCCAGAGCATAGAATGCTCAAAATTTGCACAACAGTTTTAGTTTAGATATGTAAGGCACCAATGTTGTGTCGTCCTTTTTGTTTACAAGATCGTCGCAAACTGATTCTGAAGAAGCTGATGGATGTGGTCTGTGGTGTTATTAGTGACAGACGTGGACATGACATTGGGGAGGCTCACCCCTATGATGAGATGATCCGAAGAAATGCTCATCAATACAGGACAAAAATCAATAACCTTCCCCGCTCTGCCAGGGCAAGTGTATCTGCATTCTCTCTACTCCATCACACTCACTGTATGTCTGCTATATTCCTGATGAAGGGCTTTTGTCTGAAACGTCGGTTTTCCTGCACCTCGGATGCTGCCTGAGCTGCTGTGCTTTTCCAGCACCTCTCCGATGTAAATCTTGTTTTCAGCATCTACATTCCTCACTTTTGACATATCTGTTATAGCACCTACACCAGAACAAGGCTCTTGCTCCAGCACTCTCACTATTGTATGCAGCACTCTCTTTCCTTCACTCTCTCTGACACTGAATGCACACTGAGTTTGAATTTATAGTTTTACCAACATCGAACCAGAAAGACGATTTAAAAATGCGGACATTTTGAAAATTGGAGAGAGAGAAAATGCTATTGAGATAGAAGAAGCCTGTGTATCAACCATCTTGCTCTGGAAGACATTAGGAAATATTCTCTATCAAAGATATTTGTTCATATGAAACTTGTTCACAGTAAACAGAAATTTGACGATCCAGAGAATTCAACAGCCGGAAGAGTGAGGTCGCAGAGGATAGCTGTGGCTGTGCGGTTTTGAAATTAAATTGCTGTAATCTTCATCAGTGTCTTATTGAAACAGCATAATCTTATTGAGTTGGAGTCAGATAATAAGCAATTGTTGGGGGATTAGATTTGTGAATAGTTGTTGTGTAATGTTCACTTTTAGAGTTAAAAAATTAAATTGACTTTATTTTCTTTAAATAGTGAAATGTGGGAGTTTTCTGTCACTCATATTCTAATAGACTACGAGGTGAGGTGAGCTTTCCTGGGTGTTCTCTTTAATTAACAGAGGGGTTCACCACAATGTTGTAACACTCGCAAAAACCAACAGAGAACAACGAAAAAATAAATAAGGAGTTAGAAAATTAACTATGTGAGTAAATCAGCCAATCATGTAAAGATAGATTGTAAGAGCATGCTTCCATGCATAACAGGCAAACGAGAGGCAAAAATGGGCATTTGATCGCTAGAAATTGACACTAGAGGGATAGTAGTGTGGATCAAGGAAATGACTGAGGAACTGAATAATTACTTCGCGTCAGTCTTCACGCTAGAAGACACGAGTAATATCCCAAAAATTGAAAAGAATGAATGATCAGAGCTAGGAATGGTGGCCATCACCAATGAGAAAGTGCTGGGAAAAACTGAATGGCCTGACGGTAAGTAAATCACCTGGACCAGATGGACTCCAATCCAGAGTTCTGAGGCAGATAGCTGATGACACAGTGAAGGCATTGGTCGTGACCTTTCAGGACTCGTGCAAATCCGGGAGATTCCCAGAGGACTGGCAAATCTCTAACGTGGTACCCTTGTTTAAAAAGGGAGTAAAGCAAAATGCGGAAACTTACAGACTGATTAATCTAAACTTGGTGTGTGTAAGATCCTGGAATCCACTGTGCAGGATGAGATTTCTTAATACTTGGAGGTGGATGGTAAAGTAGGACAAAGTTAGTATGTTTTCATCAAGGGGACGTCATGCCTGGAAAATCTACTAGAAATCCTTGAGGACGTAATGAGCAGCTTAGAACAAGGAAAGCCAATGGATGTCATCCACCTGGACTTCCAGAAGGTCTTTGCCAATGTGCCGACAGTTAGCCACTGAGTAAGGCAAGTGCCCATTTCTTTTAGAGGCAAGGTGCTAGCATGGATAGAAGTTTGGCTGTCTTGCAGGAAGCAAAGAGTTCGATAAAAGTGTCCTTCTCAGGTTGACAATCGGTGACAAATGGTGTTCCATAAGGGTCAGTGTTGGGACCACAAGTTTTCACTTTATACATTAACGATCCAGATGAAGGAACTGAAGACATTCTGGCTACATTTGAAGATGATACAATGATAGGTGTAGGGACAGGTCGGCTCAAGAAGGATATGGGCAGGTTAGAATAATGGGCAAAGAAGTGGTAAATGCAATACAAAGTGAGAAATTGTGGGAACATGCACTTTGGTTGGAAGAATACAAACATGGACTACTTTCTAAATGGGGAGAAAATTCAGATGTCTGGAGTGCAAAGGGACTTGGGAGTTCTACGCCAAGATTCTCTCAACGTAAACTTGCAGGATGAGTCAATAGTTAGGAAGGCAAATGCAATGTTGGCATTTATTTTGAAAGGATTTGAATGTTAAAGCAGGGACGTACTTCTGAGGCTCTATAAAGCTCTTGTCAGACCATATTTGGAGTATTGTGCGTTGTTTTGAGCCCCATGTCTCTGGAAGGATGTGCTGGCCTTGGAATGGCTTCAGAGGACGTTCATGAGAATAGTCCCAGGAATGAAAAGCTTAACATATGAGAACGTTTGAGGACGCTGGGTCTGCTCTTGATGGACTTCAGAAGGATGAGGGAGATCTAACTGAAGAATACAGGATACTGACTGGCCTGGACAGTGTGGATGTTGAGAAGACTTCCATTGGTAGGAGACTCTAAGACCCAAGGACACAGCCTTTGAGTAAAGGGAAAACCTTTTAGAATGGAGATAAGGAGAAATGTCTTCAGCCAGAGAATGGAGAATCAATGGAATTCATTTTCACAGAAGGCAGTGGAGATCAGGTCATTGAGTATATTTAAGACAGAGATAGATAGGTTCCTAAGTATCAACGAGATCAAGGCTTACAGGGAGAAAGCAGGAGAATGTGGATGCGCAACTTGTCAGGCATAATTGAATGGTGGATCAGACTCGATGGGCTGAATGACCTAATTTCTGTTCCTATGTCCGATGATCTTATGGTTGTAAGCTGCAGCCGATTGCTACCTCTCTATCATTTTGACCCTCCTGACAGCAAAGTGCGAGAGTAAAAATCCCTGAGTCATCTTTACCAAACATGGAGGATTCCTGTTGAGGATTTATGAGAATCGCTCCACTGCTCGAAGGAAAGGAAATTCTGCCAAATCCACCTGTTCCTGGAAGACGTTTCATATCTGAAGTTTCTTTGAGTAGAATAATATCCGAGACAGAATAGCAGTTGGGACACATTATCACTTTCCCATTTGATATGAGTTCGACTACTATGCAACTCTGAAAACCTTCCCTTATTCTATTTCGTCTTAAGACCTGTACATTTGTGTATGCGTCTGTACGTGTGTCTCTCTGTCTCACATTTTTCGGGAAAATGACCTAGGTTACACTTCAAATCTGTTGTAACCAGTGGAGACGTGGGGCTGGTAAAGGAAACATTGACCTTCCAACAGTGGTCAGAGTAGGAATGGGAAATTCTCATGGGGCTGTTCAAATGGGAATTATTTTCCCCCGAAGTTTCATCCCAAAATGGCAGCTCATCACCACCACTTCCAGCGTAATTACACATGGTCCATAAATGTTGGCCTATCAACAACAGACACATTCAATGAACAAATCAAAAATGATAAACTGCAGCAGAATTAATTGGATAGGAACAAAACTGATAGATAAATGTCTGGTGCCTTCCAGAATTGTGCGGCATGTGCACATTGACTTTGTGCAGTTCCCTGGCATTTATTCAAAGTTGAGCTTATTCAACAGTTGACAGACATGTGAATGGAGAAAAATTGTGGACAGACAGAAAAGTGTTGCGGAGACCACAATCAGATCAGTCATGACCTTACTGTCTGTTCGAACAATGACAAAGTGTCGAATGACCCACTCCTGCTCCTCAGTCATATGTACTATGTTCCACTCATTCCTTACAACCACTCTGAACAGGAACAGATAGAGACCACTTACTCCAAATACCTGGTCCGCAGTAACACAGGATACCATTCAGTCATTAACACTGCCTGGTTTGGTGTGGATTGAAAAATGTGATGGCAAATCCAGGCTGGTTACGAAAGAGGCATCCCATCTCTTTACAGAGTGTCTCCTCACTGAAACTGGGGTTTCATTTGTTGGTCATGTTGTAGATCCAGATTCACTGTGAATATCTGGCCCATTTCCCTCCCACAGATGGCTCAAAGAATACATATCTCTCAATGTCCTCAACATTCAATAACAGCACTTCCAGGAAAATTGCAACCATTCACTTTCCAAAAACAGAATACAAGAACATAAGAAACAGGAGTAGGTAATTCGGATGCCCATGCCATTATGTGATCATGTCTCACCGACTGTTGGCATTAACTCCATTTTAATGGCCAATTCTTCACACCCTTCAGCTCTCTGACAGGTCAAAAATCAATCTATCTCCTCGTTAAATACTTGCAGTGATCTAGCTCCCTTAACTTTCTAGAGCTGAGAATTGCTGACATTCACTACCCTCAATGAGAAGAAAACACTCTCCAGACAGATACCATCCTATTAACATTAACAAATGGGGTTAACTGATCTGCTCAGGTTTGAGGGATTGAGCCGGTTATCAAAGCAGGATTTGATTGAAGATTTTATCCTCAGAGAGAATTAAATATCCAGAATCATACATCCCGAGTAAAATAAAAAAAAACACAAGCCATGAAATTTATCATCTTCCCAGTGTCTGTGTAGAACATAACGAGTGATTGTCCATCTATATCAAGTTTCAATGCAATGACCTCTTATTCTCTGACAGTGCTACAGATTAACCTACACTCACTCTTCATTTACCATCAGCCCAGGGATTACTCTGGTGAAATTCCTTTGCACTGTCTCCGTTGCAATGAGATCATTCCTTTTAAAGGAGAGAAAATCTATCCACAGTACCCAAATGCTGCCTCAACAACAATCTCAGCGATGATCATAATAATTCCTTTCCCTCACTTACCGGTCTCCATTTCTTTACTATGATGTAAAACCCCATTCCGTCTCTATGCACTGCCTGATGTGAAATTTAAAAGTTTCTTATATTTGTATGTCAGCATCATTAAAGCCAGCAGCAGAGGTGCCCGTGGAGATGCCCATCACTCTTGGGGATAGACTCAGTCAGAAAGATTTGACTTGATATAGGGAATCGTCACCTACCTGAATGGAAATGATAGTAGGAATAAAGAAAACAGGCACAGGAAGAGAGCTAAATTTACCTTTGTTCTTCTCTCACGGGATGTATGCAGCCTTGGCCAGGCCAGCATGTTATAAGGATCTTGAACTGAGTGACTGGTTCAACTGTTGCACAGGACAGTAAAGAATAAAACAAATTGCTGTGAGTTTGCACAGACCTGACTGGGGAAGGATAACCCATTGATTTCTTTGAAGGACATGATGCAAGCAGATGGGCTTTTTCTCACAAATGATAATAGTTTCATTTCAATTACAATAATTTCCTTGATGAGATAGCAACAGATTATTTTTCTGTACCTCTAGATTATGTGCAATGTCTTAAGCAGCATGCAGTGCCTGCCTGACTGACAGATTCTGTGCAGTGAACAAGTTCAACATACGCAAGTGCAATTATTCTGTAATTAACACTGGTCAGAAGGGACTTGATAACATGTGTCCAGATTGAACAAAGACACAATTGATGGTTTATTCAGAAGATGCAATGAGGCGGAAGAGGAGACGGGGATATCATGATGGTGGGATTGGACAGTATTCGTGAGTGGGGAGGATATGGGAATGTATATCTGTGCAGGGCGAGAAGGATTATGGAGTTTGAGAACAGTCTGGTTCTCCTCGCATATTGGTGAGTAATTTGTCATGAGTAATTTGCTCGATACAATTTTGTGAAATGGAATATTTCATTGGAGCTGAAAATGTTGTGTTCCACCTTTCTAAATTTTAAATTATATGGGCACTTATTCAGTATAACCTGGCTTAATGAGCAGATAGAATGTCTTAACAGAAATACCAACTATAGCAAGGATGGGATAGTAACCAGCTTGAATAACCAGCAGAAGATTATAGATCCACCAAGCTAATGATATCCCAGGCTGGGAAATTTGTAAAGACCAGAGGATAAACTCATGTCCATTGTTGCAACATTCCAGTCTAATGTTTTCAGATTATGATCTCTCCTCCCCCTCTCTCTGGAGTAGCTGATTCCTGTTAGTGTTGTCGGTGAGCTCGTGCTCATACTATGGTATAACACATAGAACCGAATCCTAAATTAATAGAAGAGGCAAATCCTCCCATGGCATATTTAGGATCCACGGAGACTGACATCAATAACATTCGCTGAGCTAATGGTTCCAGTTAACCCGTTTCAATTCAATACTATCTTATTAAAATTCAAAATAACGATTAATATTTCCACATTCTGATAGGGATATGTGAAGGTGACTGGGGGAACGAACGTTGAAGCTTGCAGGTCAATTCAAGTCAATCTGCCTTCTATATGGGAGTAATACTGGAGATTTATCAGAACATGAATTTCATTCCTTATTTATAAATGGAAGCATACATCCTGTACCTGCTGCTCAGGCATTACAATATCAATAAAACATTGAGAGAAGTTCTATCGTTCACATTCGTGAAGAAAATATCCCTTAGACTATGGGCGTTTACAAAAGACAATGACATTATGTTAACAGAGAATTATAGGTAAGAGACAATGGGGACTGCAAATGCTGGAGAATTCTGTGTAGATAAAGTGTGGTGGTGGAAAGGCACGGCTGGACATCCTGCAACCGAGGAGCAAGAGAGTCAACTTTTCAGTCAGGAGCCTTCTTCATGACTGGGGAGGGGGAAGAGGGCTGAGAGAAAATGGGTGGTGGGGTGAGGCTGGGGAAAGGTAGGTGACACGAGGATGAAGGTGGGAGGCGATAGTGATAGGTCTCTGGGAAGTTTGGAGCGGCCGGTGGGAAGGAACATGGACAGGTAGGTCACCTCGAGAGGGCGGATCTGAGTTGGAGAGTTGGATTTGGGATCTAGGTGGGTGAGGGTGGTTTGGAAACTGGTCAATTCAATGTTCATGTCTTGTGTTTGTAGGTTCCCGAGGAAGAAGATGAAGTGTTCATGTTAACAAGCTGGTAAATCTCTTCCCAACCCTCTCCAGCATAATAATATCCCTCCTATAACATAACGACTAGAATTGCACACAGTACAACAGAAAAGGCTTCATCAGTGTTCTCACAACCTCAGCATTACTTCTCAACATCTCATCTGAAAGTTCTGAGCAATGAAGTAACCTTAAACACCCTGCAGAACAAACTTCAACGAATTATACCTGCGCCCCGGAACCCTCTTTTCAACACAGCTACCAAAGCCCAGCATTAATTGTACAAACACTCCCCTTGTTTGATTTACCAAAATGCAATACCTTGCAAGTATCCAAGTTAAACTCCATCTGCCACACATCAGCCAAGTGAGTGATATCACTACCCCCTCTACATTCCCCCTTTGGATTAAAATGACACTCCCCTTACCATTAGGTCCACAAACAACAGCCTTGACTTTCCCTAAGATGCAGAGCTTGGTTTGCCTTGCGCAGGCTGAGGGAGGTGTGGGTAAGGAGAAGCTGGATAGTGAACAGTTATCTTGTATGACATCATGATTTTAGGAAGAGGAAAGCCACATGTTAGAGATTTGAAATAGTAACCGGTGTTTTGGGCCCAGAATTGTGCTCTTTCCTCGTCTCTGGTGTTCAGTATTGATATCTACTCGAGATCCTTCATAGTGCAGAGTGCGTTTGCAGGATTTCTTTCCCTGATATAGTAGACTACTGATAACAGCCATTTAAACCGGAAATCATAGCCAAGCAATAAAGATGTTCATAGTTTATCTCAATGGCACAGCGAATGCACTCAACATCCTATAGTTGAGGCTGATAACTTGTACTTTCTTAAAATGAGAAATGTCCCCTGTATAATTTGGTAATGTTAACCAGAATTTAATAAATCCATACACTTAAAAAATACACAAAATCTGGGCATGGTTTAGGTATTGTGTAGTGGGTTGTGTCCACGTTTCTGAGCTGGAACTCAGAGTTCGATTCCAGTTCGTGAACGTGTGGTAGTGCCCATATCTCTGGAGAAAGTAGTGTGTATTAATGTCCTGTGGAGGTGTATCACAGCATGTTACAACAGGCTGAAGAAAAAACACACAGGAGCACCACGTATCAGCTTTAGGGGGTAATGCTGAATGATAGTAGTGACCCTATCACTGTGCCGTAAATTCTAGTTTCAACTCCCACAGAGCTGTTTCACAATATATCTGAACAAGTTGATTAAACTTTTTTGGAATCGTGCCTTGATGGAGAAGGAAGAGATACGACTACTGAATTTGAGAATTTAGACTCAGGATGACTGAAAGCACAGTCATCGCCTTGATTGGAGTAACATTTACACTTTCTAGAGGTTTATAAAATTATGAAGGTCATGGATAGGGTGAGTGGTCAAGGTTCCTTCCCCCCAAGGTAGGACAGTCTAAAACTAGAATTTATATATTTAAGGTGGGAAGAGAAATATTTGAAAGACAATGAAGAGCAACTTTTTTTTTGCTGCAGAGGGTGGTGCTTCTATGGAATAAGCTGCCAGAGAAATTGGTGGAGGCTGGAACAATTACAGCATTTAAAGGGCAACTGGGTGGCTTTATGATTAGTGGGACATGGGCCAAATGCTGGCAAATGGGAGCGGATTAATTTCGAATATTTGGATGGCATGAACGAGTTGAAGAGTCTGTTTCCCTGTTGCACATCTCTATGAATCATTGATTTAATTAATGAATATCTCTTTGTAATCTTCAGTTGTTCTTCATTATACAAACACCTTTTACTGTCACCCAAACTCGATGTCATCCACAAATTTGCGAAATACGCCTTGTTTAACTCTTATCTAAATCATTTGTATAGATGACAAACAAAAGTGGACCCAACAATTTTGCCTCTGGATCATCACTGCCCACAGGCTTCCAGTTCAAAAAACAACCATCCACCACCACCCTGTCTCCTGCCATTAAACAATATACACAGAAACACACACGCAATCACACATACATACAGAGACACTTTTGCAACCATGTCTTTATGACAAAGGTTAGATTAAAACCACGATCAAGAGTTACAGTGAGAAGGCGGGGAAATTGTGTTGAAAAACACACCAGACAGGATCAAACTGCAAAGTAGACCTGTTGGGCCAAATGGCCTAATTCTAATTTCCTATCTCTGTGGCCTTAAGGTGTCAGAATTATCTTCCAAGGGTTCAGTAGAAGCTAAGTTTGATAAATACATGATTGAACAGTCAATGGGGTTGTGGGATACGTTTGAGGGGCTGAATGGTATATGCTTGTTCCTATTTGCTGTGCCCTTGTTTGTGAATAGAGGAGGTGACTTGCTGTGAGGTTAACACAGTTTAAAATGAAAGGGGTCTCCCATTTCCATTTGAGATAACGTTGTTCCTTTCTCCTTCAGATTGTGCGATCTGTGGCGTTCTCATCCCCCGGGAACAGTGAAGTCTGGGTCATTGAGGTTATTCAAGGCTGACCTTGACGGATCTTTGATGGACAGGGGAGGGAATGTTTATTGGGAGCAGACAGGAGAGGGAGTGGTCAGCTACAGTCAGACCAGCCGTGATGTTTCTAAATTAAGCAACAGGCTGGAGGATCCGAATGGCAAACTGCTGCTCCTAACTCACACGTTGTTCGGTCAATTTACCCTCAAGACTGTGACAGAGGGAGAGAATGATTCCATTCAGCTAGTCAGCATCGTGACAACGCAGCGGGAGAAGGCCATAATGCCCATCCATGGCGATAGATAAGAATAGAATGAGGCAGTCAAGTAAAATACACAGCATAGGAGGACGCCATATAACCATCCCAGGCTGTTATGCAGGAGCAGGGGCACCCTCTGTAGCTGTCAGGAAATACAGAGTAGAGATCATTATTCATTTTGTGTTTGGAAAGCTGTAACTAGTAGAATCCTTCAGGGATCTATGTGAGGTCATCAAAAATTACAAACCATACAAATAAATTGGATGAAGAGGATGGAGCT
The DNA here is from genome assembly GCF_020745735.1 of Hemiscyllium ocellatum. Classification (NCBI taxonomy): domain Eukaryota; kingdom Metazoa; phylum Chordata; class Chondrichthyes; order Orectolobiformes; family Hemiscylliidae; genus Hemiscyllium; species Hemiscyllium ocellatum. The sequence goes on along the minus strand of NW_026869118.1, from coordinate 171,895 downwards.
CAGTTTACTCATGCTCCAGGATAGCCATTCAATAAGATGTCAAATGGAGACAGACCGTCTGAAATGGGACACAGACAGCGGGAGGGCAGAACGTCTGGAATGGGGGTGAGACAGGGGGAGGGCAGAGCGTCTGCAACGGGACACAGCCGGGGAGGGCAGAGCGTCTGCAATGGGATAGAGACAGGGGGCGGGCAGAGAGTCTGCAATGGGTTCCAGACAGGGGAGGGCAGAACATCTGAAATGAGATACAGACATAGGAGGGCAGACCGCCTCCAATGAAATACAGAGAGGGGAGGGCAGGACGTCTGCAATGGGATAGATACAGGGAGAGGGCAGAGCGTCTCCAAAGGGATGCAGACAGGGGAGGGAAGAGCGTCTGCAATGGGATACAGACAAGGGGAGGACAGAGCATCTGCAGTGGGAGACAGACAGGGGAGGGCAGAGCATCTGCAAAGGGTTTTGACATTGGAGGGCATAGCATCTGCAATAGGAGACAGACAGGTGAGGGCAGTGAGTCTGCAATCGGATATAGACGTTGGAGGGCCTAGCATCTACAATGGGAGACAGACAGGTGAGGGCAGACCATCTGCAACGGGAGACAAATAGGGGAGGACAGAGCGTCTGCAATGTGATACAGACATTGGAGGTCATAGCGTCTGCAATGAGAGACAGACGGGGAGGGCAGAGAGTCTGCAGTGGGATGCAGATAGTGGAAGGCAGAGCATCTGCAATGGGGTACAGATAGGGGAGGGGCAGAGTGTCTGCAATGGGACACAGACAGGGAGAGGGCAGAGAGTCTGCAATGGGATACAGACGGAGAGGGCAGAGCGTTTGCAATGGGATACAGACAGGAGGAGGGCAGAGCATGTGCATTACCATACAGACAAGGGGAGGGCTGAGCATCTGCAATGAGATACAGACAGTGGGTGGCAGAGAGTATACAATGGGATACCTTCAGAGGTACGGCAGCGCGTCTGCAATAGGATACAGAGAGGGGGAGACGGGTGTATCTGCAATGGCATCGAGACAGAGGCTGTGAGCAAACCTTCAGCAAAAACAAAATCAGTGCAATGTAGGTGATGGGAACTTTTTGTTTCATGGAAAAGACAAAACAGCAGAAAATTATTTAAAGGCAGGGAGAATGCAGAACTCGGTGTTACAGAGGGATTTGTGTTCTTCGTACATGAATCACATCATATTACTCTGAAGATGTTGCAAGTGATTTGGTAGGGAAATGGAATGATTCTGTTTCGTGCAAGGGGTGTTGGGTATGATCTAAGCCATGTTTTTGCATCAGTGCACGGCATTGCTGAGATCACATCTGATGTACTATGTGTAGTTATAATTGCCTAAACTGAAAAAAAAGGTTTAGAAACATTTCAAAGATGTTGCCCTTCACTCGTTCTTGGGATGAAGGCATTCTGTTATGAAGAATTAACAGTTCATACTGAGAATGAAAGATGTTTTATTGGCCATATAAGATCTTGAGAAGAGTGTAGTTGGTGAATAACGGATGGATATTTCTTCTTCCGTGGGAAAATAAAACTGGGGAAATACTTTTAGAATAAGTCAGGTTCAAAGGAAAGGTTATTGGACAGAAAATTTGAACTGTGAATTCTCCTCCTACATGCTGACAGACAGGCTGAGCTTTTCCAGCAATTACTGTATATGTTTAAGAATATTAATTTTAACACAGATATTGGAAAGACATGAAACACTTATTTTTACATTTTGCAAGCACTAATTAACAAATCTTCAAAACAAGTAGGACCATTTATTCTTAATGAATTGATTCTGCAATAACACACTGACCTAAATTCGAGAATGTGATGGAGTCATATAGATCGGACAATGTTCAAGAAGAGCTCACAGAGTCCAGTGTGGGACTGCTAACGTTACTGATTTAACTTACAGATGGAAAATGTAGCCGCACTGTGGAGGAACATTCTATTGCTCCTTTCTGTTTCCCTGTCGCTCATCACAGCAATGTGTGGGAGGGAAAAAAAACAGTCGCCTTTCCCACTAATGGAGGATTCCTGATGAGGATTCATTGGAATCTCCCCATTGCCTGAAGCAAAAGAATTCAGCCAAATTCAAAGGTTTCATGAAGAAATCCCATTGTCAGAAGGTTGTGCAAGCATAATGACTACAGAGGTAATTATCTGACTCGATAGTGAGGGGAAGAGACAGGAGATTCTGTGGCTACAAATGGGAATCCGAAATGGTGTGTAGCCTCCCACATGCCAGGGCCCAGGATGTCTCAGAGCGGCTGCAGAACGTTCTCACCGGGGACCAATATCCTGGCAGGCAGGTTTGCAACTGCTGCAAGAGAGGGTTTCAACTAGATTGGTTGGGGTTGGGGAGGGGTGAGACTTTAAGAATTCGACAGGTTTAAAGGAAAGATTATCAGACCGAAAAATTGAACTCTGATTTCTCTTCATATATGCTGTCAGACAGGTCGAGCTTTTCCCGCAATTTCTGTATTTGTTTAAGAATAAAACACACTCATCTTAGCACAGATATTGTGAAGAAACGAAATGCTTATTTTTACATTATGTAGGCACATATCAGCACATCTTCAAAACAAATAGGGTCATTTAATGTTTATGAATTGATTCTGTGTACGACAACAGCAATAATGCTGGAATCGAGAATGTGCTGGAGTCATACAGTTCGGACAATGTTCAAGGAAAGCTCACGTGGTCCAGTTTGGGGTCTGATAATGTTACTGATTTAACTTACAGATGGAAAAAATGTAGCTTATCGGTGAAGGAACAGTCTATTGTGCCCTTTCTGTTTCTCTGTCGCTCAACATTGCAATGTGTTGGAGTGAAATTGAAAGCCTAGTCGTCTTTCCCAGTTATGGAGGATTCCTGATGAGGATTCATTAGAATCTCCCCACTGTCTGAAGCAAAGCAATTCAACCAAGTCCAACTGTTTCAGGAAGAAATCCCATTGACAGAAGGTTGTGCGAGCAGAATAACTTCAGAAGTAATTATTCAGACTCGATAGTGTGGGGAACAGGCAAGGGATTCTGTGCCTGCAAATAGGAATCCAGGATGGTGTCTATCCTCCTACATCCAGGGTGACTTGGGGCGGCTGCAGAACATTCTCTCCGGGGCGGGGAGCAGCCAGAAGGCTTTGTGCACATCATCAGAAATGACACATGCAGAAATAGTGATGAGGTCCTGCAGAGTGACTGTATCGATCTAGGGAAAAGGTTAGAAGACTGGACCACGACAGTGGGTAATATCTGGTTTACTTTCAGGGCTCCGTGCTAGTGAGGGTAAGAACAGGAGGATTCAGCATTACCGATACCACTCATGGTATTATAAACGTCTAAAATGTTACCTCTCAGCCTCCTACGCTCCAGTAGAAAATGTCCGAGTCTGTTGAGCCTGTCCTTATAATTCAAACACTCCATTCCCAGCAAGATCCTGATAAATCTCTTCTGAACTCTCCCGAACTTAATAATTTTCTCGATATAACAGGGTGATCAGAACTGCACACAGTCCTCCAGGACATGCCGCACGAATGTCCTGTGCAACCTGATAATGCCGTCCCAACTCCTGTACTCCAAGGACTCTCCACTGCTATTCGTCAGTTATATAAATGATTTGGATGTGAACATACGAGATATAGATAGTAAATTTGCGGATGACATCAAAATTGGAGGTACAGTGAACAGTTAAGAATGTTGCCATAGAGTAAAACGGAATCTTATTCAGATGTGCCAATGGACTGAGAAGTGGCAGATGGAGATATATTTAGATAAATGCGAGGTGCTACATTTTGAAAAAGCAAATCAAGCAGGGCTTACACACTTAATGATAAGGTCCTGGAGAGTGTTGCTAAACAAAGAGATCTTAGAGGGTACAGGGTCATATTTCCTTGAATGTAGAGTTGCAGGTAGATAGGTTAGCGATGTAGGTGTTTAATATGCATTCCTTTATTGTTCAAACCACTGAGTACAATAGTTGGGAGGGCATGTTGCGGCTGTGCATGACATTGGTTAGGCCACTTTTGCAATATTGCGTACAATTCTGGTCTCATTCATATCGGAAAGATGTTGTGAAACTTGGAATGTTTCAGAAATGATTTACAAAGATGTTGCCAGCGCTGGAATATTTGAGCTGCAGGGAGAGGGAATAGGCTGGGACTGTTTTCTCTGAATCATTCGAGGCTGAAAGGTGAATTACAGAGGTTCATAAAATCATGAGAGGCGTGCATAGGGTAATTAGACAATGTCTTTTCCCCAGGATGAACGAGTCCACAACTAGAGGGCATAGGTTTAAGTTGAGAGGGGAAAGATTTAAAAGGGACCACAGTGGCAATTTTTAGACATAGAGTGTGTTATGTGTATGGAATGAGTTTCCGGAGGCTGGTAAAATTAAAGTATTTAAAAAAAATACATCTGGGTGGGTGTATATATAGGAAGGGTTCAGAGGGATATGGGCCAGTGTTGGCAAAATTGACAAGATTAGATTGGAGTACCTGGTCGACATGGACAAGTTGTACCAGAGGGTCCATTTCCAAGCAGTACATCTCTATGACTCTATGTCTATATAATGAAGAGCATCAAGTGAAATACCTTCACAACCGCCCTGTCTACATATGAACATACTTCAAAGAATTATTCCTGAAAGCCTAGGTTGCTCTTTTCTAGAACACTACCAATGGCTCAACATTTAATTGTATATGTGTGTTTAAGTTTGTTTTACCAAAGTACAATACCTTGCATTTATCAACATTAAACTCAATCTGCAATTATTTAGCCCAGTGAGTGATAATACTGGGGAAGAAAGGCTGGAAAGTAATCAGTTGCCTTGTATCATTTAATGGTTTTAGGAAGAGGGCAGTCACACGTGAGAGATGGGAAACAGTGATCAGTGTTTCAGGCCAGAAAGCATGCTCTGTCTTTGTCTCTGATGTTCAGTGTTGATATCTATTCGAGATCCTTCATAGTGCAGTGTATTTCTGCAGGACGTCATTCCCTCATATTGCAGACTACAGATAATAGTCATTTAAACTGGAAATAATAGGGAAGTATTTAAAGATGTTCATAGTTTATCTCGAAGGCAGAGCACATAAACACGAAATCTTACAGTTGAGGCAAGTACCTTGCATTTTTTAACAACGTTATTATTTTAACTGGGTAATTCAGTAAAGTGAACCAGAATTCTGTAAATCCACACCGATTTAAAGTTAAAAATTTGGGCATGGTTTAGATCTTGTGTAGTCGGTGGTATCCCTGCCTCTGAGGCAGAGCTCTGGATTCTATTCCAATTCCTGAACTTGTCTGGTCGTGTCCCTTGCTCGCGACCAGACAGTCTGGATTCAGGTGCAGCATGTCAGAACAGGCTAATGAACGAAAACATAGGAGAATAATGTTGCAACTTTTGGGGCTGTTGTGGAGTGCTGGTAGTGTCCCTACCTCTGGTCCCCAAAGATCTAAGTTCTAATCCAACTAGAGGTGTTTGATAATATGTCTGAACGCGTTGAATAAAATGTTTTTAAAATTGTGGTTTAATAGAGATGGAAAAGGTGTCAGCATTGAATTTCAGAATTTAAGCCCCGGAACCACAGACCCTGGGTGGGATGCATATTAGCACCTTCTAGAGATGTGTAAATTAATGAAGTGCATGGATAGGTGGTGAGTAGTCGTGATCTTTTCCACATGGTTGGAAGTCCAAAATTAGAAGGCATAGATTTAATGTGAGAGGGGAAAGGTTTTAAAGTGACCTCGAGGCAACCTTTTCACTCAGAAAGTGGAGCGTGTACATAATGAACTGCCAGAAGAAGTGGTGGAAGTTGGCATAATTACAATATTTAAAAGGCACCCAGATGAGTATATTAACAGGAAGGATTTAGAATCATATATTCCAATTGGTGGGAAATAGATTAGACTCCCTACAGTGTAGCACATGTCCACACCAAATCTCTGAAGAGGTACCCACCCAGAACTATCTCATTACATTTATCCAGACCAATGCATCTAACATTATATGCAACTTAGCGTGGCCAATTCACATAACCTGCACAACTTTGGACTTTGGGAGGAAACCCGCGAAGACACAGCGAGAATGTGCAAACTCCACACACTCAGTCACCTGAGCCAGCAATCAAACCCAGGTCCCTGGCACTGTGAGCCAATCGTGCTAACCACTGAGCCACTGCATCACCCCAAGTAGGGCATGAATAATTTCAGAAATTATGGAAGGATTGGACAAAAGTGTTTGCTTCCGTGCTGTACAACTCTAAGATTCATCTAGCCATTTAATCTAGGTCCCTGTGTAAACTTCATTGTCCACTATATAGCCAGACTTGGTTTCATCCACAATCTTTCTAACCACACCTTCTAGAATTCTCATCTGAATAATTTGTATAAATGTTAAACAAAAATGGCTTGAGCAGAAGTCCCTGTGGAACACCACTGCGCACAGTGTCACAAAGCTGGTCCCTTTTCTCTAAAAGCGTCCTATTCTCAAAGATACTGTGTCCTTGATTTTATTTTTCAATGGGGTCGTAAATAGTTCTCTGCTTCAAGGTGACTGGTTTGGTACAGAGATTAAACGGTTTTGCGATTTAAGGTATAATGAGAGGGGAGTGGTCAGCTCTTCAGGTGAGCAGTTCAGTCCAGAACCAGTTTGTAGTTCGGCTGTGTGGACAAGCTCTCTCTCTCTCTCTCTCTCTGTCTCTATCTCTCTCTCTCTCTCTCCTTATGCCCTTCTAACTTTAACCTGTAAGCATTTGTTCCGTTTGTACATTTTTAAAGGGTGGTATGCTTACTGGGATGGTTGTGTACTTCCAGAACAGCTAATTAAGTCGAGTTTGAATAGATTGAGTTCCGTAGGGGTTCTTTATTCTGATCTTTGTGTTTCATTGTGTAGTTTTGTGAATATTTTTGTCTATTTTAAAACCTGATAATTTTTACTGTGCACTTACTGAAAAAAAATTACAAACCACCTCAACACACACAAAAACAATTATATCAAGATAATATTGAAAAGGGCCACAACACACTGCAGCACACCAGAACTGTAAAAACAGGAAGAAGAACGTGTATTCACCAAAAACGGATACCCAAGCAATTTCATCAGCAGATGCCTAGCGGAAAGACAACGGAATGAGAACATGCTACAACCCAATGGACTAGCCACACTACCATTCATCAAGAGCATTTCCGAACTGACAGCCAGACTACTGCGACCACGAGGACTCATAACAGCACACAAACCAACAGTCACTCTCAGCCAACAACTCACCAGAACGAAGGATCCGATACTCAGCATGAGAAAAGCAATGTAGTGTACAAAATCCCATGCAAGGACTGCACTAAATACTACATAGGACAAACAGGAAGACAGTTAATGTTCCACATCCATGAACACCAACTAGCCACGAAACAACATGACCAGCTATCCTTAGTAGCCACACACGCAGATGACACGCAACATGAATTCGACTGGGACAATACTACAATTATAGGACAAGCCAAACAGAGAACAGCCAGGGAATTCCTAGAGGCACGGCACTCGTCCACAGAGTCAATCAATAAGCACATCGACATGGACCCAATATACTGACCACTGCAGCGGACACCTGGAACTGACAACCGGAAGCGGCAGATACAAGTCACTATTAATGCCGGAAGAAACATCACAGAAGCGCTTCACAGGAGGCTCGCAAGCACTGAGGATGTCACCTAGAAAGGGGACGAAACGTCTGCAACACTAAGTCCAAGCTGGGCGAACAGAACCACAACAATGAGCAACCGAGCTACAAATCTTTTCACAGATTTTGAACAAATTACAAAGTCATGGTCTGCGCTACCTGCTAAAGAATATTTTGAGTGGTTCGGCCTCGTCCATAACAACAGGCCTTCAGTCTGAAAAATAACCCTCCTCGATAATGCTGTCTCCTGCTGTTAGGTAAACACACACAGACACAGACAAGTACACGACACACACACACACACATACACACGCACCCAGACACGCACACACCCACATACACAGAGGCACACATACAGACACACATACACAGATACACGCGCACAAAGACACGCACAAAGAGCCACACCGATTCATGCATATGCACAGGCACACACACACAGACAACACATGCATACAGACACACATGGACCCCCAAAGAGACACACACACGCACTGACATGCACACACACGGTCAGATACACAGAGAGAGAGAGACACACACGTGCATGTGCGTACCACACACACACACACACACACACACACACACACACATCCTAGCGTCTTTTGGATATAATTCGATAAGTTATGATTAAAGCTGGGCTCAAGGCTTTTTGTGAGAGGGTAGTAGAACTGGCTTTAAAAACATGTCAGCCATAATCAATAGCTCAGTAGACTGGACTGGCCAAATGGCTTTTTTTACGGCTCGAATTTTGTACGCTCTATGGTACATTCATTTTTCTGTGTTAGTGTGTGTACTTGCATGTGCATGTGTGTCTGTGTATCCGTGTTTTTGTGTGTCTGTGTTTTTGTGAGTTGAGTGTGTCTGTGTGTATATGTTTGAGTGTGTCTGTGTGTGCCTGAATGTGTATGCATCTGTGTGTGTGTCTGCATATGTTTGTGCTCCTCATGACTTTTACAAATGGAAATATCACTGTTCATTTATGTAATTTCTATACTGTTTGTCATTCGTCTTTCCACCATAGCTTGAGGAATTTTGTTTCAGTTATGAATTTGTTATTTTAACAGATGCAGGAAATCTGCATGACTTCTTCCGAGGACGACCCAAACCAATTTGAGACCTATATCATAGGCCATATCATCAACTGGTTACACCGATAATTTGCTGTGACCAATGGAGGAGTGGCAGTAGTAAAGAAAACAGTTACTCAACAACCCAGGGAACTCTGGACCGGTATGCCTGACATCAGTGGTGGGTGAGTCTTTGCAAGGATTCTGAGGGATAGCCAATCGCATGCATTTTCACAGCCAAGGATTGATTGGGGGTGGTCACCATAGCTTTTTGCATGAGAAATTCAGTCACACTAATCTGACTGAGTCTGTTAAAGAGGTGGCAAAGCAGATTGATGAAGGCGGTGTTGTAGATGCTTTCCATACAGACTGGAGCAAGTTCTTCGACAAGATTCTTCATATTAGTCAGGTTAGTAAGGTTAGGACACATGGGAAACAGCGCATCCAAGCCAATTGAATACAAAATTAGATTGAAAGGAGGTGACAGAGGTAGAGGATTGCTTTTCAGGCTGGATGTCTGTGAACAATAGTGTACCACAAGGATCAGTGCTGAGCCCACTTATTTTCATCATTTATATAAATGATGTGGATGTGACCATAGGTGGTAACGGTAGAAAGTTTTCAGATTAAACCAAAATTGTTGGTGTCGTGGGTAATGAAGAAAATTATCTTAGAGTGCATCGAGACCTCGATCAGATGGGCCAATGGGCTGACGAGTGGCAGATGGTGTTTAATTCAGATAAATGCGAAGTGCTGCATTTTGTAAAGCTAATCGGGGTACTTAATGGAAATGATTTGGAGGATGTTGTTGAGCAATGAGAGAGGGAGAGAGAGAGAGAGAGAGAGATTTAGGTGCAACACTCCTTCAAAGTGAACAGGATAGGGAACAAGGTGTTTGGCATGTTTGTCTTCATTGGTCAGAGCATTGAGTTTCTGATTTGGGATGTCATGTTACAGCTCTACAGGATGTCAGTGAGGCCACACTTTGGAACACTGTGTGCAGTTCTGGTCTCCCTGCTGGACGAAGGTTGCTGTGAAACTTGAAAGGGTTCAGAAAGGATCTATGAGGATGTTGCCAGGTTTGGAGAGTTTGAGCTATAAGCAGAGGCTGAATAGGCTGGAACGGATTTCCCTGTAGAATCACGGGAATAGGGCTGACCATATAGAGGTTTATAAAGTCATAAGGGGCACAGATTTTGTAAATAGTAAAGGTCTATTTCCCAGAATAGGGGATTCCAAAAATAGAGGGTATAGGTTTAAGGTGCGAAGTGAAATATTTTAGATGGAACTTCGAGATAATGTTTTCATACAGAAGGAGGTGTGCATATGGGATAATCTGCCAGAGCAAGTGGTGGGGCCTGGCATCTTGATGGGTATCTGAATAAGGAGGTATAGAGGGATATGAGCCAAATGCTGGCAAATCAGACTCGATCAGATTGGGATGTCTGATCAGTACGGACACATTTACATGTTGTATGACTCTATAAGAGAGATTAGGAGACATTCTAAACAGGCATTTCATGTGGGAATTCTCTTCCCCACAAGTTTGAGATACCTCTTTGTTTGCATTGATTCAAAGCTGAGTTAGTTAAATAGTTGACAGAGAAGTGAGTCATGGATAATGGAATGCAGACAGGAAAGTCCGGCTGTGACCATATCCTGATCAGCCACAATCTTAGTGCCTGTTAGAGAAGACTCAAAGTGTCTAATGGCCCACTCCTGCTACTCAGTTCCATGTTTCTGTGTTCTATTCAGTCCCTCAAACCTGCTAGACAGGAGCAGTTAGAAGCTACTTACTGCGATACCCTGGTTCACAGAAACAGAGGAGACCATTCAGCCCCTCAAGACTGTCCTACACGCTATGGGGTGATTTGAGAAATGTAATTGGAAAACCCAGGCTGGGTATGAAAGAGACCCCTCATCTTTGTTTACAGAGCGTCTCCTCTCTGCAACTCGTGCTTCATATGTTGGTTATATTGTAGACCCAGCTTCACTGCGAATACAGCCACCAAACTCAACCAGAGATGGTCCAGACAATCTGGCAACATTCAATAACAGAGTTTCCAGGAAAATAACACCCTCTAATTTCCAATAATAGAATGTGAGAACGCCACAAACAGGGGTATGTCATTCATCCACATGCCCCCCCCCCCCCCCCCCCCCACTGCAAGCAGGTTTTCACCCACAATAACACAATAAGGTCTAATATCCTCTTTCATGTAAAATTCTTTACTGCCCTCAACTCTGACTGGTCAAAAAGCACTCCCTGCTCCCACATTGTGACCTATTGATATGAGCAAACGACGTGAACACAAGGGCTCAGGGAAGAGTGACCGGCCCTGACATCAAGGCATCATTTAACTAAGAACCGTCTCAAGGAGCCTGAGTAGGATTTCACTTAATGGGAATGAGTTGTAAACTTCCCTGTTTAGAATGATTTAAAGAATAAAGCACAATGATTGTGGATTGTATACAAAATTCCATGCAGCCCTGGACATGTTTGCAAAAATCCTCAAGGTAGCTTCCTCATCACAAACATCTTCAGCTGCCTCATAAAGATTAGAAGTCAGGGTATTCACTGAAGGTCACAAAATATTCAGGAAAAATGTCACCCTTCAGCTCGTGAACTTGTCTGTGTCCATCAGCAGCAAGGCTTGTGCTGTTGGAAGTATTGGTAACATTCATGCAACAGTGCTGCTGGACACTGCACATTGCCACAGTTAAAAGGAGGAGATTATTCAGCTCCTCACGCTAGTTTCACAGGAATATGAGGAAGTCATTCAGCTCAATGAAATTATTGGAGAAGTGTAGCGATAGCCCATTTAGTGCCTCCAACCAATTATACAGGAAGAGAAGGAGTCACGTGTTATGGATGACAGGAGAGCTCCTAGACTCTATTAATAATTAAGTGTTCTGATACAGTACTATCCCATAAACATGTACCAAGCAAAAAGAAAAGATCAGACACAGATTCTCAGATGCAGTTCTCCAATCTAGGAGGAAAAACAAATCAAGTGAATAATTAGAGGGAGTTGCCGCCAGGAGACTTCCACTGAAGCTCCCAACTCTGTGGATGCCTCAGTAGCTTCTGATGTTATTGAGAAACCAAAACACTTCCAGTAATGTGACTGCCAGAACTGCACACAGTATTCTATCTATGGCCTGGCCAATGGCATGTTTAACTCATATTACGTCGCCTCGATGAACAAACACTATGCCTACAGTCCCGTGTGATTTTTTAACTGGTAGTTACACTGTCCAGTCAAATTCAGGGATGTGTGAGATACATCCTCTGACCTCCCTAGTGTTCTGCTATTCATTGAATTCTTCCCTGTCTGGCTCCATCTTCCAAAGTGTATCACCTCATATTTATCAGGGTTCCATTCCATCTGCCATAGATCTGACCATCTGACCATTCCACCTGCATCTTCCTGTAAGATAAGGCATTCCTCCTCATTGCCAATCATCTGGCCAAACTTTGTGTCAAACACAAAATTACTTATTACGCTCAGTCCACACACCCCACCACCCCCTCCACATTCACATTTACATCATTTATGAATACGACAAATATGTAGATACATTGCATGCTCGCTGTGGTACACAACCAGACAATGGTCTATTTCTACCACCTTTCCAGTAACTTGGGACCACATAGCTGCTCTCTAGTTCTCTAGCACCCCCCTTGTGTGGTCAGATTCGACTTAAACATTTAGGTCAGGACATTTCCTCTCTTGTCTCCAACAGCATACAGCGATACAACTCATCTGGATTTGCATCATCCAAAACCATTAATTCCAACTTGCATCTTATATCAATCTGTTCGAGAGCTTCCCAGTCCATCTTCTTGAACTCTGTACCTGCATCTTGCTTATCCCAACTAAAACAGATGTGAAGCTCTCCTGCCACAGGCTATCAATGCTCCCCAGTTTCACACACTGATTACCCCCTTGGTTTGGAAATGGGTCCTAATTTTTCCCTGGTTATTCCGTTCAGCTTGATGTTTTTGTTGAACATCTTGGGTTCCCCCTAACTTTGCCTGCTGCACTTCTCCATGCCCCAGTATTATTCAGTCTGCTGTGGGTGAGTTTTCTAGGTTTCCTTGAGATCACCTCTCATTCTTTCAAACAGTAGAGAACAGGTAAAATCTCATCCACACTGCATGCAATCTGTGCAGAATACCTTTACTTCGATATTCCAATTTCCGTTAAATGAAGGCCAACTTCACTTTTATCCTTCCATTTCAAGAAGTCGCTCCTGAACCACGTTCGTTCAATTTTATTTACTATTCACTTTCTGAACTCTTAAACATCCACCTGAATATCTCACTATATCACATCCAATAGTTCTCCGTTGTCTCCCTCTACAAAAAACATCTTCTGATATATTCCTGATGAAGGACTTTTGCCCAGAACGTCGATTTTACTGATCTTCGGATGCTGCTTGAACTCCTGTGTTTTTCCAGCACCACTCTAATCTAAACTCTGGTTCCAGCATCTGCAGTCATTGTTTTTACCTAAGAAACATCTGCAAACCATTTCAAAAGAAGTTTGTTAACAATGATTATTCGGGTGTGATCCAAGATGGCGGCGATCCAGTCGGCCTGCCCTGCAGAGCTCTGCACCAGAACGAAGACAAAATGATGGGTTCACCCTCTCTTTCTTCTCTATTGTGGTGAAATCAGTCGTTTTTGATCCCCAGTATTGTTCTATGCCATTTTAAGTGAGTAAGGAAAATGACTAAGGGAAAAGGACCATGAGGATTGCAACTAGCGGGGCACTGCAGCGATGGATATGCCCGCGGCTGTGGCGTCGGCCTCTGCGAACGCCCCAGGGGACTTATCTGTGGAGTAGAGCCTGGTCTCGCAATTCAGAGCCCGCGAGAGAAGATTGTTTCAGCGATCGATGAGACCTGAAACAGACTGAAACTGATCTCAGCCAAGCTGCAGAAGCAGGACCAGGAGACCCAGTGTCTCGGGCCGCTCATCGTTGAGGTGGAACTATAGACCGCGACTATGGAAACCACGGCAGAATCCTTGGTGGGTCGGTTCCAAGCCGTAGAATGGTAGGTAAGGGCCTTAGTAGAGTAGGCCAACGACCTCTAAAATCGGGGCCGTCAGAAGAACATCAGCCTGGTCAGGCTGCCGGAATGAGAAGAAGACCAGTTCGTCAGCTTCTTGTAGCAATGGCTCATACAAGTTTTGAATCTGGAAGTCAAGGGCAGACTGGGTGCAGGTCGAGTGGGCCCACCGGGTCGCAGTGTGCAAGATCGGATCAGATCAGCGCCCACACCCGGTTCAAGTGCTAGGCCAACACGATAGAGAAAAAAAAGTCCTGTAAACTTCTCGAGCTCTGGGGAAGGATCCATAGGCTATGATCTGCAAAGGATCACGAATTACGTTTTTTGAAGACTTCCCTACGGCTGTGATCTGCAAGAGGCAAGCCTTTCATTCGGTATAAAGGAGCCTGAGGAATGTGAATATTCTGGTAAGATATCCAGAAATATTATGGTTCAGCCATGGAGGGTCTGTGTTTAATTTTGACTCATCGGAAAACTCAAAGGACTTCCTGTTCACATTAAAATAGACTAGCTGGTCCAGATAGTATGGATAATTATGTTGTCTTTGATTTCTCTGGGGTTTGCTTGGTTTACCTCCTTTTTTTAAGTATGTGGAAGTCCCATATTTCCCTTTTCTCTCTGTTCTCCTTTCTTCTTCCATTCCAATTATTCTCCAAAGGGGTTTGGGGATGGTGGGAGTTGCTATATTTTGTTTTACCAGGACTGTCTCAGGTCAAAGTACGTATGGGATGGATTGAACGCACACTTTTAATTTTCTTGTTGTAAGACGCGTGCAACTTTTTAAAAACTTTGTTTTGCCTGGGGTTGGGGAGCGGCTTCAGCTAGGAGAAACCATGGGGGATTAATGGGTAATATAAACGCCATCTGCTGGAAGGGGGACAGTCTCCACTTATTTGTGTTATATGCTGGTTCATTTCAGAAATAACTGTTAGAAGTTTTGATTTGGTTGTTAATGTAGTTATATTTTCAAATTTGTATGAACTGTTTACTGCTTTCACTTGACGCGCTATAAATGGGGTTCTTCTCCCAGTGGGTTATGGGTTGCATCAGATTGCTATGGCTAACCGCTTGGTAAAATGGTGCACGTGGAACTTTAAGGAGAGTCACTCGCCGATTAAGAGAAAAAAGCTACTTTCAAGCCTCAGAAAGGAAGAGGTCGATGTAGCCTTGCTACAAGAAACACATCTAACTAATGAGGAGGACTTAAAGTTACAGCAGGTATAGGTTCAGTCCAGTATTTATTTCATCTTTTAATTCGCAAAGTAGAGGAGTAGCTTCACTCATTCATACAAAACTTCCACTTCAGTTGTTTGACCAAATTAAGGACGAACTTGAGTGGTTTCTGATCCTTAAAGCTTTTATACGTGCAGAGGAATTTGGGACATTGTATAATATTGCCCCCAGCACACCCCCTCAAATTTGTAATGGATGCGCTCTCCAGGTTGATGACCATTGTTGAACATCGTACAATTAAAGGGGAGACTTTAACCGACTTATGGACCCCGAAGTGGACAAGATGTCAAGAGGTCTCACGGGTATTTTCCCGCCATCAAGGCAGCTGGTGGACCTGAACAAGGAGCTGTGTTGGTGGACGTTTGAGATGTCTTCACCCTGAAGGTAGAGACTTCACCTTTATTCTAATCCACGTAAGTGCTATACCAGGATTGACATAATTTTTGCCCCATTGGCCTTTATAAATTCGATACTGCCCTGCAAATTCTGATCATGCAGCAGTGTACGTGGATGTTAAGGCCGATGGCGCTGGGACAGGCTCACAGCCTCCTGAAAGATAACAAATTCACTGAATACTTTTCGTGGGAATTTAAGTTTTTCTTGGGACATTAACTTGGGTAGGGACAGTAATCCGTCGGTGTTCTGGAAGACTGCCAAGGCCTATGCAACGAGGTTGATTATTTCTTACTCGGTGACACGGAAGCGGCAGAAGGGAAAGCAGTAGCGTATGCTTAAGGCTTAAATGAAGGCATCTGAGACAGCATACTTTTAAGACTGTCTATAACTAAGTTGCAGCAGATTACAGCCCTCCGGGCAACTCTGAACATTGCGCTCACCCAGACAGCAATGAGGGAGATTTTCTTTGCGAAACAGAGGTTATTCGAGTATGGAGCTAAACCGAGAAGGTACTTGGGGCACTTGGCCATAAAGAAGAGTGCCCCCAATCTATTACATCCATGAGAGAGGGTGCTGGCACTATTACCTACGATCCGAATAGGGTTAATACAGCATTCAGTAAGTTCTACTCTGGGTTGGTCCAGTCAGAGGACTGTGCGGACAGATTAGTGAAGATGGAGTCCTTTTTAATACCTTGGACCTCCCAGGTGTAACTTCAGAGCAGGAGTCTCTTTTGAATGCACCTCTGACAATCTAAGAGATAGAGGATGCGGTAAGGCAGCTCCAGAGTGGCAAACCGACCGGCCCAGATGGCTTGCGGAGTGAGATTTATAAGGAGTTGATAGACATGATGGCTGGGCCAATGTTGGATATACTCAACGATATTTCTAGATTGGACTGCCTCCCATCCTCTCAGAGAAAAGCAAATATTTCTCTTATTCTCCAGAGAGGGAAAACCCCAGAGGATTGCCTATTCGTATAGGCCTGCACTGTGATTAAAAATGTGGACTTTAAAATTTTGTCGAAAATACTAGCTTAGAGGCTGGAGATCCTGTCCTTCATTGTGAAAGTGGAACAGGTTTTATTAGGAGTCGCAGGTCCCCTATTACTATTAGGAGAGTGCTAAATCTGGTTCAGCAAGGTCGATTCCAGGCTTGGTAGTCTCGCTGGATGCAGAGAAAGCACTTGATTTGGTGTACTGGCCACAACTCTTTTATGGCTTGGAACCGTTTGGCCTTGGAGTTGTCTTTGCCTGGTGGATGGCAGAATTATATAGATACGCTAAAACAGCAGCAGTTCTCTCTAATGGTACAAGGTCTAATGGTATAATTTTAGCATCGGCAGAGGCAGCCGACAAGAGTGCCCCTTTCACCACTATTATTTGTATTGGTGATTGAGCCGTTGGCAGAGGCCATCCAGAGGGTTCCCAATATAACTGAACGGGTGATAGGGTCGGGAAGGCATTGAATCATCCTTTACTCAGATGACATTTTTCTCTCTCTAACTGATATCTTTGCCCCATTTAATTGAAGTGATTGATCTATTTGGATCTTTCTCAGGGTGTAACATCAATTTTATGAAATCGGAGGCCATGCCTGTTGGGGTGTTATTCGAGTACCTGATCATGGGGGGGGAGCAATCTGATTCCCTTTCAGACAGTCACAAGGAGGTTTCCTCTGTTTAGGCATTTTTGTCACACCAGCCTTCAGTCAATTATATAAAGCAAACTTCTGCAGGTGCTCGAGAAGATAAGATGGGACCTTCGGCTCTGGGAAGATATTCCAATATCCTGGTTGGGTAGAATATCTCCGGTTAATAGGAATGTACTTCCTCGTTTCTTCTATCCCACGTGAATGGTCCTGTTGGTGCTCTCCAGGCCGGTGCTATGGAGGCTTTACAGTTGGTTAAGCTTGTTTATATGGCACTACACGTGGCCTGTTATGATGATCGCAAAATTACAGCTTTTGCAGGAGATGTAGGGTGTGAATTTTCTGGACCTTAAGAAATACCAACTAGGTTCCCTGCAATCGTTGTGGCTGATTGAGCTTGCAAAGACCTGCGGTCAGTTTGGCAGTTCATTGAGGCACCCCAGCCAAACTGCCCTCTCATTAATCTGTTGTTCGTGGGCAAGACGAGGACTGTAATGGACCATTACAGAAATCCAATTGTCCTTAAAATAGTTAAAGACTGGAAAATGATGTGACAAAGTGAGGGCAATTTACAACTATAAGCTTCCCCTTTTACTCCCATTGTAGGATTTGTAGGATCCCAGCTGGGATTGATGGATTATGACTTTGGTTCTGGGAGTCCAGAGGAGTTTCCTGTTTGGGAGAATTATTTGACGTGGTGGTCAGGATGGTTTTAGAGCAGCTGAGCCAGAAATATGAGTTATCTTGGAGGTGCCACTTTCGTTATTTTCAGATGAGGAATTTTAGACAAAAAAAAGGACGACATTAATGGATAGTTCCCGTAGGTCGGAAATGGCGAGAAGAGTGCTTCGTCCACAGGTGCTCTCTCGGCCAGCACCCTCTATCATTTATTAAGAGGTAATGTCTCAAATGATATAGAACAGCTGCATGGAATCTGGGCTCAGGAATTGTGGGTGGAGATTTCACCAGAGGAGTGGGAAAATATTTGGGAGACCATAAGGACGATTTCAATTTGCAATAGGACATAGGCTATGCAGTTGAAGGTACTCCACAGGATTTAATTAACACCAGAGCAGCTTGTCAAATTTAAGACAGGAGCGTCCCCAATATGCCCCAAATGTACAATAGATGTTGGTGTGGTTACTTATTGCTTGTCTTCATGACACAAGCTTTGTAGATATTTGTGCACTATAGCAAGTGTTTTGGAAGGGGTTTTGGGAACCGAGGTCAAGGCAAATCTGGTGCCCCTCCGCTTGGGTTCGCTGAACCTTCCCTCTTTGGACTTGCATGGGAATAAATTGTTTAGTATTCTTTCATTTTGTGCACGGAAGAACATTCTGATGAAATGGGTTCCAGGAAACCTCCCAGGACTCTGATTGTGGTGTAGATTAGTTATGGAGCCCAACCCCCTAGACTTCCTTACGAGTATGGGCACCAGAAAAAGAACATTCTTGTAGGACGTGGCGGCCCTATTTCAACCATATAGACATGGTTTTATTGGCTTTATTGGTCAGGGCATTTGTGTAACAGTGAGGGCTCTGACAGGAAGAATTATGAACAAATACGGGTTTGGCAACTCATACTACAGGTGATGGGGAACTTTGCTAGGATTGTGCTGGGTGTTGTAACTTCATGTAATTTAATTTAATTTGCGTTGGTTCAGCTCAGTTTAATCTATGTTTTGTTTTGATTTTGTTTTGATATCAGCCCATTGATTTTGTGCACAGGGAAGCTAATGAGTCCATTCAGCCCCTCATGCTTCTTACACAGCAACCAGAGTAGGGGTCATTTCACACCATGTGTCAATTATACAGGATTGGAGCGAACGAAGAGAATATAGAGAAGTGAGAATTCAAGCATATCAACTTCACGATGGAATATAAAGTAGTGAGAAAACTGCTGGAATTAAAGAAAATTGTTAAAATCGATTATTCAGGAATTAATGAAAGGACATTTGCAGAGTCAAGCCACAAAGGATGAATCGTATTTTCATTATTTATTTGAGTCTTTAAGAGTGTGAAAAGCAAGCTGCATAATGGGGATCCTGGAGATGTAAAATCAGGACTTGCAGAAGACATTTAATAAGGTGTGCATAAAAGATGAATCTACAGAATAAGATCACCTATGGTTAGAAGAAATTTATTCGCTTGGATGTAGAATTGGCGAAACAAAGAATTGCAGTGAGATGGAATAACTGGTTCATTTTCTGTTTCCAAAAATATCATAGGGCTCAGACCCCAGGCCCCAACTATTAGCAATCAATATTATCACTTATTTGAGGGGATGGACATGCTATAATCAGTTTTTCAGAAGGCACTGGCTCAGGTGAGAAATTGTAATGAATGGTTAAGGATAGGTTGGGCCATTATTTGGGAGATGAAATGAAATAATGAAAAGTATGAGGCCGTTTTGGTCGGTGTAACAGAAAGGCAACTTACTATCCAAACAGAGGGAAACTACAGAGTGCTTAGGTACAGAGGGATCTGGTATCCCCATCCATATCGCAAAAAACACAGATGCAGGTATAGCAGGTAATGAGAAAGGCAACTGCAAATTTGGCATTTATTTCTGAAATAATAGATGATAAAGTGAGGGAGGTATTGCTGCAATAATGCCAGGCTTTTGTGAAATCGCAATTGAGTACTGTGTACAGTTTTGGTGTCTTGACTGCAGGAGGGATGTAATTAGCATGGAGGCAGTTCAGAAGAGGTTTACTAGACTAATTCCAGAGATAAGGAGTTTGTTCTTTGAAGAGAGATTGATCAATTCATGCTTATACTCTCTGGAATTTAGTAAAATGGGAGGAGATATCTCTAAGGTCTGGACAATGCTAAAGGTGATTGATGATGTCAACATGCACTGTTTATTTCCTCATGTGGGGTAATCTACAACAAGAGATCATAGTTTTAGTATAAGTGGAGAGGAATTAAGACAGTGATGAGATAACTTCTCTCCAAGAATTGTAAATCTGTGGAATTCACTGTTCCAGAGTGCAATTGATGCTGGGATATTGAGTAACTGAAGAGATATGGAGAGTGGGCCGGAAAGTGGGACTGAGATCGAGATGACATCAGTCATGATTGTATTCAATGGTGGAGCAGGCTGACATCACATATGATTGTATTCAATGGTGGAGCAGGCTGATATCAGTCATGATTGTATTCAATGGTGGAGCAGGCTGACATCAGATATGATTGTATTCAATGGTGGAGCAGGCTGATATCAGTCATGATTGTATTCAATGGTGGAGCAGGCTGACATCAGATATGATTGTATTCAATGGTGGAGCAGGCTGATATCAGATATGATTGTATTCAATAGTGGAGCAGGCTGACATCAGAAATGATTGTATTCAATAGTGGAGCAGGCTGAAATCAGATATGATTGTGTTCAATGGTGGAGCATGCTGGAGGGGCTGGATTGCTGACTGATTTTCCTCGTCCTTATTCCGCCCTTAGAATGGGGGAACACAGAAATGGGGAAGGGTTGGTTATCAGCCAGAAAGCAGGAACATTGGAAAAATCAGACATAATCAGTTTGAAAGAATGTAACCAGTAGGGTCTCACAGTAACCAGTGCAGGGTCTTCAACTATTTACCATCTATATCCATGAGCAAGAGAAGTGGAACAAATGTACTGTAACTAAGGTTGCCAATGGAACTAATCTAAGCAGGAAATTAAATTATCAATGGAAGTTATAGAGTTTGTAAATGCATATGGACCGGTTAATCCAAGGATAAAAGTTTGGCAGGTGGGATTTAACGTCATACATAACTTGTCATTTTCTTCCAGGGAGAACGACAGGCTGTATTTTACTGAAATACAGAGAGATTACAGGACTTGGTGACAGCGTGTGTACTGGAGGGTTCACTCTGAGCCATTGAGACATGGCAAATGTTGCTCCATCACCCTGCTCGCCTGCTGCCTGATGTTTCCAGCGGGCCTATTGCTCTCATCCACCAAATATATCCTCCATCACTTAATGACAACACTGATGTTGAGATCTGAGAGATGATGGAGCCGTCACCCACTCCTGCCTGGAAAGTTCAAGAACATAGAAGCTGAATTAAATGTGACCCTAAAAGCCACTGGAAGCACCGTCCTCCCCCGGGTGTGAAGTCGGAGATCATGTTGAAGGAGGTGACACCGCACTGTGACCAGTTCCTTATTCAATCAGTGTCCCCTCACACTCTGTTCCTGGGTTAAGTGGAGCTTGGAAAGCTGTTCCTAGAAAACCCGAGGTGGATACAGCAGATCCCTTTCCCCAGACACACGCACTGCGTGGTTTCAGACCTTCCCCTCTTGGCAGCCTCTGCTCCATTTGTTGTTCATGTTACAGAACCAGATGCTGTAACTACAGTCCCCATGCTCCATCCAGACTTGGGTCACCAAATGCTCAGGTCTCCCTGAATGTCTGAGGCAGCTCACAGTGCAACGTCCAGCAAATCATCCCCAGCCCCTGTACTAACATTTCAATAACAGGTGTCAGTCCTGAGCCCCTCAGTTGCAAGTTCGATGCCTGGTACTTAACAATAATACTTGGGGGGCTTCCTCGTGTAACTGGCCGAATGATCATCTGAGAGGGACAAACACAGATGTTCAGTGAACAGGCACAGAACAAGGTTCAAAGCTGCTGGGACCCCCTGTCCAACATGGAGCACTACATGGGACACACCGGGAAGTGAACAACAGCCGAACACATACTCCACTATCCATGGAGCACCATATGGGACACACCAGGAATTGAATAGCCCTCGACACACTATTTCATTGTTGCTGAGCTACACAGTGCCAGCTCTTGATACATTAAGGATCCAAATGGGACCCACAGCCGTGAAGTATAGAAGAGCATGAGCCATGCACTTTGCACATTGTTTCTGAACTTCATAATTACGTCCCGGGGGATTCAGGGATATGAGCACCAACGGTCAGGTTAAGGTACAGAAAGACGGATATTCGTGTTATATTTGGATGTTTATTTGATCAACAAGTTGAATAAACATGGCTCCTCTCAGAGAAATGTGATTAGTTGGAGGAGTCAGACACTGGTATGTCCAATATCAAGAATAAGAACATAAAATAAATATGCTGACAGATCAGCACAAATGGTCAGTTATGCACGATATCAAATTAAACTCACAGAATAAGACATCATAATCCAGATGAGATATCTATTCAGCGTGAAGCACTGTACAGACGTGGTTAGTGTAGTGCTCACTACAACCCAGCAATCTGTACACACTGTGCAGAGTGCATCAGTCCACGGGGAGCTGTGCAGTGAATAACTCTGTAAGCCTGGTGAATTTACCCTTCCAGAAAGTAGAGCTGTGTCCACCATCCCAGTGCATTGCCTATTAATACTGTGTTTGATCACTGCCCACTGTCGGGAAACTTGCAGCCCATGCTGGAAGTGACAGGATCTGTAACTCCCATCCATTTACAGCTCCATATCTTCATTGTGCCAGGCACTTTAGAACATCTAGTCAGGAGAAGGATGAAGCTTACATAAGGTTGAGGAGGCAAGGGTTAGGCAGGGCTCCAGAAGGTTGCAAGGTAACCAGGAAGGAACTGAAGAATGAACTCAAGAGAGATAAAAGTGTGCATGATAAAGCCTTGGCGGGTACGATTAAAGTAAAACCTGAGAAGTTCTAAACTTATGTGAAGAACAAGAGGATGGCCAGAGTGAGGGTAGGGCTGATCAGGGATAGGAGAGGGAACTTGCGCCAGGAGTTGGAGGAAGTAGGGGAGGTTCTTGCTGAATGTTTTGCCTCAGTATTCACTCATGAGAGGGACCTTGATGTTTCTGAGGACAGCATAAAACAGGCGGATATGCTAGAACAGGAGGATGTGCTGAAAAATTTGAGAAACACATGGATAGATAAGTTTATTTGGCCAAACAGGATATGCCCTAGGAGACTATAGGAAGTGAGAAGAGATTGCTGCTCATTTTGCGATGATCTTTGCATCCTCACTGCCCACTGGAGTCGTGCCAGATGGCAGGAGGCTGGTAAAAATTATTCACTGGTTCAAGAAAGGGAGTAGGGATAATCCTGGGAATTATTGGCCAACCAGTCTTATACCAGTGACGGGCAAAGTATTGGAAAGGATTTGAGAGACAGTATTTATGATTACTTGGGAAATTATAAATGATTAGAGACAGTCAACATGGCTTTTGTGAGTAACAGGTCATGCCTCATAGATCTTATTGAATTCCTTAAGGATGTGACAAAACATGTTGATGAATTAGAGCAGCACATATATGGATTTAACAAGGCGTTCGAAAAAGTTATCCATGGTGAGCTCATTCACAAAATAAGGAGGCATGTCTTAAAGGGAGATCTGGCTGTCTGGATACAGAATACAGAAGGTGGTGGTAGATGGAACAGGTACAGCCTGGAGCTTGGTGACCAGCTTGATGATCTGTTCTAGCACCTCTGCTCTTTGTGTTTCATTTTTTTTACAAGAGAATTGGATGACGAATTGGAAGGGTGGGTTCATAGGTTCGCCAATGGCACGAACTTTGGTGGAGCTGGTGGTTAATATGGAGGGCTGTTACAGGTTGCAACAGGACATTGACGGAACTGAGCAGATGAGTGACACATCGAGATAAATCTGGAACTGCGGGATCTTGTTGTCCAAGTCGAAAGATTCTCAAATTTGCCATCCAGGCTGATGATGTTGTTTAGAAGGCGTATGTGTGTTGGCTTTCACAGCTGGGGAGATCAGTTTCAGAGCTGTGAGGTTATGCTGCAGCTCTATAATCCCACTGGTTAAACCTCTGTGATGAAGTTGAATGCTGTTCTGCATTGAGAGCTTGCAAGTACTTGTCATATGACTAGTTAATATTTTCAGAGTGTACTGGACAATTGAAACCATGTAACATTTGGCTGTGAAACAGATATTTTGAGCTTTGGTTACTCTTTTGAAACCTATTCGAATTTAAACAATCAAGTTGAAATTATGTACCATTATACTAAACCCAATCGATTTTAAATTTAGTGTTTTGTCAATATCAAACCAAAGAGATAAGCTGATGTTGACGGAGTAAAGAGGTACGCATTTTGAAAGCTAGACAGAGAGTAAACTACCATCGTGAGAGTCTGCCATGAACAACATTCTCTGTGCAAGATAATGGTTTTGGACGAAAAACTCTTGCATTAAAAGACAGAACATGACCCAAGGAGATATTCAGTGGAAAGAATGAGGACATTGGAGACTGCAGCCACTCTCTGGTTTATGTAATTTTAGCACAGTCTTTCTTTAATTGGAAGAGTATATTGTTCAAGATGGAAGAAGTTAACAAACAGTTCAGAGAAAGCGAAGCTTAGAGTTGGGAATAACTGTTGTTCAATGTTCACTTTTAGAATTAAAGAATGCCTTGATATTATTTTCTATTAAGTATTGGAATTTGCGAGCTCTCTGTCAATCGACTTTAACAGATTATGAGCGAGGTGAGCTTTTCTGCGTGTTTGGTTTCATTAGCAGAAAGGTTCATCGCCGTGTCATAACACTACACCTGTAATACCATGTTGTGGTCACCTCATTAAAGGAAAGAGGTGGAAGCTATAGAGAGGATGCAGAGAATTACCTATGGAACGGCAGAAAGATTGACACAAGCCACACAGTGCGAGTGAAATATTGAGAAAGCTACCACGTGTAAAATAAACAGTGGCAGATTCCCGATGTCTATATAAACGTCAGTGAGTGTAGTGCGTCTGTATTGACGACAGGGTATCTGTGTGTGCATGTGCATCTGTGTATCAGTATTTGTCTTTGTGTGCCTGTATTAGTATATGTGCTACTGCATCAGTCTTCGTGTGTGTCTGTGTATCTATATTCATCTCTGTGTGTCTCTGCATGTCTGATTTTGTCTCTGTGTGTATCTGCGTTTCTGCATTCATCGCTGTGTGTATTGGAATGTCTTTATTTCTCTCTGTGCCTAACTGCGTGCCTGTATTTGTGTCTGTGTGGATCTGCATGTCTGTATTCGTCTCTGTGTGTATTTGAATGTCTGTATTCACCTCCGTGCGTATCTGTGTGTCTGTATTCATCTCTGTGTGTATCTGTGTGTCTCTATTTGTCTCTGTGTATCTCTGTGTGTATCAGCGCGTCTGTTTTCATCTCTCTGTGTATCCGTGTGTCCTTATTCATCTCTGCGGACAACTGTGTGACTCTATTCGTCTCTGTGTGTATCTGCGTATCTCTGTGTGATCTGCGTTTTGTATTGTCTCTGTGTGTACCTGCTTGTCTGTATTCATCTTGCGCGTATCTCTGGGTCTCTATTCGTCTCTCTGTCTACCTGTGTGTCTCTGTGTGTATCTGCATATCTGCATCCGTCTCTGTGTGCATCTGCGTGTCTGCATTCATATCTGTATCTGCGTGCCTGTATTCGTCTCTATGTCTATCTGCATGCCTGTATGCATATCTGTGTCTGAATGTATGTGTTCGTCTGTATGTCTATCTGCATGCCTGAATTCATCTGTGAGTATGTGTGTGTCTGTATTCGTCTCTGTGTGTATCTGCGCGCCTGTGTTTGTCTCTGTGTGCACCTTTGAGTCTGTGTTCATCTCTGTTTGTATCCTTGTGTCTGTATTCATCCCTGTGGGCATCTGTGTGATTCCATTCGTCTTTTTGTGTGTCTGCGTGTCTATATTTGTCTCTGTGTGTATCTGCGTACCTGTATTCATCTCTGTTGTGTATCTGCCTGCCTTTATTTGTCTCTGTGTGTATCCGTGTGCCTGTTTTGTTTCTGCGTGTCGCTGCACGTCTGTATTGTCCTTCTGTGCGCCTGTGCATCTGTATTCATCTCTGTGTCTCTGTAGTTGTCTCTTTGTGTATTTGCTTGTCTGTTTTCATTGCTGCGTTTTGTCTGCGTGCCTGTATTCGTCTCTGTGTGTATCTGTGCGTCCATGTGCACAGCGGATCTGTCAGCAATCTCTGGTGTTTATAGTGATGCAATGTCCCCCTCTGCTGGACTTCACACACCTCTGCGTTGACAGCACTGCAGGGTGTCAACCATTTGGGATTCAGTCTTGGAGGGAGGGGGAGGGACGCAGCTCATAGCGCCATCCAAACTGACAGAACCATCTGCACACTCACACCCACAGTTTGGTATATGGAGGATTGTAATCGTACTGAGGACCCTTAGAGTGGAGAATGTCCATGTAAAGTTATGTCTATGGTCGCTCTGCAGTGTGGAAGTGATTTGTCTTTGAAGATTATTCATGACACAGAGTGCACAAAGTAAAGAGTATTTCCACCGCAAATGCATCCAAGCAAGGTTGACGGAACCATTTGTAAGTCGATGCAGAGATTATATTGCACGTTCATTATCTTGAAATGTTTTACAATATACTCCTACAAATTATAATGAGAAAAGATTGAAAAGTCCTGAAACTGACAGTGGTGGTGATAATATCTCAGGAACGATATCGCTAGGTATCAGACGAAACTGCTATGTGCTTCCAAAGATGTTATTTGAAAAACCAAAGAGCCGTGCAATGTGAGAGATTGACAGTATTTGATGTTCTCCGAAAGAAACAAAAATCTGACACTAGTGCAAAGGCATGGGGAGGCGAGCAGAGGGTGGCATTGTATAACTGTAAACTTATCAGGGTCAGGCGTAGCGGTGTGGGGGGTGGTGAAGAGTTGATCTCAATTTCAATGGATTTAACCCAAAAAATGGCAAGACCTCGTCTCACGGAGATACACACAAACATACACAGACACGTTAAACACACAACACACATACATGCTGATATGGACATACAAAAACAAACACACACACTCCTGCACACAGTTTCTTTAAGATAAGTTGAATAAGCTTTTCTTTAATTCGGGAATCAATGATCATTTGGCGAAGGTAGTAGAATGTAGGTGAGAAACATTTCAGCTGTAATCAAATGGCACAGCAGATCCAATGGGCTAAGTGGCCTGATTCTGTTCCATTTTCCCATTTTCAGGAGAAAGTCGCTTTCAAAGGTTGAATTTGAATGCAGATTACAGGGTTTAAGGTAGGATTCTTGGCGGTGTGGAGGAACAAAGGGATATTGGGGTCCATGTCTATAGATTCCTCGAAGTTGCCAAAGCCTTCAAGGTGATAGGGCTGTTAAGAATGTGTATGATGTGTTGGCTTTCATAAGCTGGGGAATTGATTTAAGAACTGCGAGGTTATGCTGCAGCTCCATGAGGCCTGATTAGACCACACTTGGAATGTTGTGTTGAGTTCTGTTCGCCCCATTAAAGAAGGATGTGGAGGCTTTAGAGAGGGTAAAGATGGGAGTTACCAGCACGTTACCTGGCCTGTAGGGTATGTCTTATGAAGAAGGTTTGAGGGAGCTTTAACTTTTCTCATTAGAGTAAAGAGGAATGAACAGTGACTTGACAGAGGTGTGCAAAATGATGAGAGGCACCGATAGAATAAATAAGTAGAGTCTTTTTCATAGGGTGAAAATGGTTAACACGAGGAAAACATAATTTTAATGTGATTGGAGGAAGGTTTGGGAGATATGTCAGAGGCAGGTTGTTTACAAAGGTAGTGATAGGTGCATGGAATGCACTGCCAGCAGTGGTAGTAGAATCAGCTACAATAGGGATATTCAAGTAACTCTTGGATAAGCACATAGATGATAATAGGATGAAGGCTCTGCAATTTAGTTTAATCTGAGAGTAGGATAAAAGATCGGCACACCATTGAGGGCTGAAGGGCTCTTACTGTCCTGTAATGTTCGATGTTCGTTGTTCTAATTTCTTGAACTCCTGTGAAAATATTGTACCTGGAATTCCTTTAACTTCAGTAGAGGTTAACCTGGTCAGTATTTAATTGTCGAGGGTTAATGGAAATTTGACGAGGTTTGAGGGGGGTGGGGGAGATGGTCTATATTTGTTCGTAACTGTTGTGTCAAAAGGATGATGATTGGTTTGAGGGGAACTCATTTTGATAATAAGAGCATTCCTATTTCAGACTGGGAAAGGGATGTTCATTTCTCTTTAGGATGATGCGATCTGTGTTCTTCTCTTGCCCAAGGAGCAGTGAAGACTGGGTTCATGAAAATACTCAAGGATGAGTTAAACAGATCGTTGTTGAACAAGAGAATCAATGTTTGCTGGGAACAGACAGGAAAGGGATGCTTAGTTACAATCACATCGACAATGTCCATTCTGAATTGTGCAGCAGGCTCGAGGGGCTGAATGGCCACCTGCTGCTCTTGCTTCATGTGTTGTTCACTCACTCAACCCCGCGATGTTGTTACAGGAGGTGAGGAAGATCACATTCAGCCATTCAGGATCGAATCAATGTGACATGAGGAGACCTTTCTGCCCCTCTAAGGATTTACAAAGGAATAGGATGAAGCTCTTGAGTCATTTGAGTGCATTACGCAGAACAAGAGGAAACTGAAAAATAAATATACTCAGTAGCTTTAGAAGCTTTGCGAAGATGTTTCACTGTACTTGCTCTTGGAAAGAAGGCCTTATTCTGTCATACAGCACGGAAACAGATCCTTCGGTGTACCATGTCTATGCTGACCAGATGTCCTAAATTAATCACGTTCCACTTGCCAGCACTTGGCACATATCCCATAAAACCTTCGTGTTCGCTCAAATAGCTTCATTGAAATGGCTTTAAATACTGTAGATGTCCCAGCCTCCAACATTTCCTCTGGCAATTCATTCTATACACTCTGTGAGAAGTTTCAACTTTTGCCCCTTTTAAATCTTTCTCCCCTCACCTTCAATCGATGTGCTCTAGTTTTAGACTGCTCTAAGCTAGGAAAATGTTCTTGGATCTTCACCATTTCCTTGCTCTTCATGATGTTATAAACCTCTATAAGGCGAGAACACTTCAGGATTGAGAACGAGAGGCGTTCGTATTGAACCACATAAGATATTGAGGAGAGTGTATCTGGTGCATAGCCTATGGACATTTTCTCTGGTATGGGAGTCTAGAACTGAGGATTCAAATTTAAGAAAACAACATGTATATGTTATATAGTCTTTTCAAAACATAAGAAAACAAATACTATGAAGACATGATTTTATTGGACAAAAATATGAAGTCATATACAAATGCATCTTCATTAAAACTCCTACACGAAGCAGAGAACAGGGACAGAGTCATACAGTTCCGAGAATGTTCAAGGAGGCCTCACGTGGTTCAGTTTGATCTTCAGATAACATTATTATATATTTCTGCTCAGAGATGGAAAAAATGCAACATGCTGGAGAAGCCACTGCTTATTGCTCCCTTTCTTTCCTTGTTCCTTCTCGCAGCAAAGTATGAGAGGTGAAACCTGTTCAGTCATCTTTATCATTCATGTAGGATTACTGTTGAGGAATCATTGGCATCTCCCTACTGCCTAAAATCAAAGGTAATTCAGCCAAATCCGACTGTTCCAGGAATAAATCATGCTTGTGTGAGCAGAGCAATCTCAGAGGCAGTATAACATTTAATTATATTACTTTTGTCTTGAGTTTAACTATTGCTTGGACGAAGCTCTTTCAAGCTGATACTTTGCAGCTTTTTTTTTCCTGCTTGTATTTCGGCATGTGTATGTGTGTGTCTGTGTGCACTTGCGTGTATGAGACACTGTGTATGTCTTAATGTGTGCGTCTGTGTGTATGCACAGATTGCATTTCAGTATGCGTTCAAAGATTAATGTATATATTTGTCCAAACTGTTTGCCATTTATTTTTCCATCTTAGCTTTGAGTAACTTTGCTTTGGTGAATTACTTTTGCAAATGTAAAATATCGAACTGACTTGTCCCCAGCAAAGAAGGTGACCTAGTCTGAGACTTATATCATTGGTCATATTACCAACCGGGTTACATTTAAAATTTATCATGATCACTGGAGGAACGGGACGAGAAAATGAAAGAGTGGTCCGTCCAACCCCTGTCTGAACATGGATGAGGAGAATTTCACAATATGTTGTTTGAGTGGGAATGCTCTTTCCCAGAAGTTTGTGGTGCCTGTGTGTTTGCATTTAGTCAAAGCATTTAGATATTGGAGAGTAAAGGACAATGAACTACAGATATGGAAGTGGGGTTGAGGACACATCCAGATCAGACACGACCTTACTGCCTAGTTGAGAGTGCTTAAAGTGTCTAATGACACACTCCTACTTCTCAGTCCTACGTTCCTATGTTCCATTCAGTTCCTCAAAACTGCAAGACAGGAGCATTTGGAGTTCATTTATTCCGATAACCTGGTGCAGAGAAACAGAAGAGAACATTCACTGACTGAAGACTCGAGAGTGTAGCGCTGTAAAAGCACAGCAGGTCAGGCAGCATCCGAGGGGCAGGAGAATCGCCGTTTCTGAGCATCAACTTCTGCCAGAAACGTGGTTTCAACAGAATACAAGGACGCTATTCAATCCATTGAAACTATTGGATAAGAATAGGGGTAGCCCATTCAGACCCTCCTGTCTATTACCTAAGGAAGGAAGGAATGTAGTCAGCACATCGAGATGTTAAACAGGAACCGGAGTCGCCAAGTCAGGTCCTTGAGCTGCTTCCAGATGACCAGGAGTTGGCCATTCAGCCTATCGAACCACGTGTACAGAAATAGGAAGATGTCTTTGATGCCCCAACATGACAAAGAGTGAATCAGAGTCTACACAGATAGACTGCTCTATGTTGTTCCTCCTGGTTCCTTTGCTCGTGGTACATATGTGTCACTTTAACTTGATTTGCTGAACGTGAGAGGGAAAAGTGAATGGTTTGTGTCAAGTCTCAAGGAAATGCCTTCTATCTCCGAGAAGACATTATTGTACTCCTATAGAGGGCAGAAGCTGGTGGGAATGATGAACTATTTCAGGAGTAAGGCATTAAGGCTGCTGATAGATTTATGAACAGTGCAGAGACACACATCAACTGCACATTGAGACGGTGAGAATTCATTCAGAGCCTGGAGATCCCTCTCAACCAGCATGGGGTCTCCACACTGAAATGTGAACTATTGGGAATTACATATCATGGGGAAAATGCAATTTCTCATAAAATCAACATCTTTTTTCTGGACATAATAAATGTTAGTCCATAACCCTCAAGTTTAAATGTAATCGCCTGTTATTCTTTTCAGATTAGATTAGATTAGACTTACAGTGTGGAAACAGGCCCTTCGGCCCAACAAGTCCACACCGACCCGCCGAAGCGCAACCCACCCATACCCCTACATTTACCCCTTACCTAACACTACGGGCAATTTAGCTTGGCCAATTCACCTGACCCGCACATCTTTGGACTGTGGGAGGAAACCGGAGCACCCGTAGGAAACCCACGCAGACACGTGCAAACTCCACACAGTCAGTCGCCTGAGTCGGGAATTGAACCCGGGTCTCCAGGCGCTGTGAGGCAGCAGTGCTAACCACTGTGCCACCATGCTGCCGTTCTCTCGCTGTGCTACGTATTTAGCTGGATTATATTCTCATAACCTTTATCAGTTAATTATCGTTTACACAATGTAATTCAATAATTTGCTTGCAAAGGTGGAAACATCTTATTGCACAGTTTGTATGCCTTTTTTTATATTTGTTGTAGCCTTAGCACAAAAGTACGTGTTTTGTTTACTGAACAGCATTAGGCAACTATCTGTGTGGCGTTTGCACATTGTCCCCGTGTCTGTGTGGGTTTTCTCCGGGTGCTACGATTTCCTCCCACAGTCCGAAGATATGCAGGTTAGGTGAATTGGCCATACTAAATTGCCCATAGTGTCAGGGGTGAATAGAAGGTAGGGAAATGGGTCTGGGTGGGTTACTCTTCGGACGGTCGATGTGGACTTGTTGGGCCGAAGGGCCTGTTTCCATGCTGTATGTAATCTAAAAAAACAGTGACCTGTTTATCGGGATTCAAGGGTCAGACACAGTATGTATTTTTAATGGGCTAAGAAACAGAAAGGAATAGAAGGCAGTGACCGTGGAAACTGATGAGGAGAAAAGCTACATCCCCCCAGTCCCCAATGACTTCTTGACAGACAGAATAATATCAAATGCAGAGAAAGAAACAGAATATATTCGGAAGAAGGAATTGCAAATGACAGTGTAAATAAAACAGGATAATTTGAAATGAAATGGCTGAACAATGATTGATCAGTGTGTGTGTGTGTCTGTGCGTGTGTCTGTGTGTGTCTGTGTGTGTGTCTGTGTGTGTGTGTGTCTCTGTGTGTGAGGGTGTCTGTGGGTGTGTCTGTGTGTGCGTGAGGGTGTCTGTGGGTGTGTCTGTGTGAGTGAGTGAGTGTGTCTGTGTGGGTGGGTGTGGATGTGTGTGTGTGTGTGTGTCTGTGTGTCTGTGGGTGTGTCTGTGTGAGTGAGTGAGTGTGTCTGTGTGTGTGGGTGGGTGTGGATGTGTGTGCGTGCATGCGTGTGTGCAGATTCATAAGACTGTTCATATGTGTGCACCATATTCAGAATGAACAAGAAAGATATATTTAACAAAAATTATGCAAGTGATGTACAAAATTTATAAAACATTAACATGTTATTTAGTCTTCAGCTGAGGTGTTATGTTCTCCTTCTTTCAATGTACACTCTGCCTCCTGCCTCCTCCTTGCATTCCCAGACCTAATCTCTAATTCTTATCAGGATGTATGTTATAAATTCCTGCTTCTTGTGTTCCAATATATTTCATTTAATTGGGAAACATATACATTGGCCTGCTGGGTTCTGTAAACAGCTGTTGCCTGTCATATTGCTGGAGATAAAAGTTCTGGCATCAGACCCACATTTCAACATATTAATCTGTTGCACATACACTGTACAAAGGACCACAACACACAGGACTTATGAAACCAAATACAGAAGTACACCTACATCTATCAGTCATGTAGACTTCTCTATTTTTATATCTCCATGTCTATATTCTCTCTCTCTCTCTGTCTCTCGATTTCTTTTTTAATCTAATTAATAAATCGTTCAATCGCTCTTTCTGTCCCATGCCTCAGACTTCCCTCCTTCTGTTTACATCTTTTGCTCACTTTTGAATGTGATGTCTTATAAGTGAGTAATGTAACTATCAGACATGAGGGAGCAGTTGGCCAGAGTTAGTTGGAAGAGAAGCTGAGCACGGGAAGATGGTGAATCAGCAATGGCAAAGGTATCTGGAGATAATTCAGCACCACATCAGAAACTCATCCCAAGTAAGAAGAACAATATTCAGCAGAAGACAAGTCAGCCGTGAGTGATAACAAACTCAGGGAAATAATAAATCAAAAGAAAATACACACAACGTTGTGAAAATTATTGGGAATCCAAGGGATTACGAAGTCTACAAATTCCAGCACGGATAACTAATAACCGCAAATGGGAGGAGAGGGTGAAAAAAAAATTACGGTTATTAATCATGTAAAAGAATAATGTAAGCGATTATTAGATAGATAACAAGGAAGACCGGGAGTAAAAAAACAAACAAAGGACTGTTGGAAAATGAGGCTTGAGTAGTTATGGGAAGCAATGGAATGGCAGAGGAATTGAATAGATACTTTACATCAGTCTTCACGGTGGAAGACACCAGCAAATTCAAGACAGTCAGGGTATAGAGGTGAGTATACTGACCTCGGTAAGGAGGAGGTGCTGGGGAAGGTGAAGTTGAATCAATCGGCGAGACCAGTTGGACAACAGCTCATAGTTCTAAAGAGATATCGAAAGTAATTGTGGAGGCATTGCTGGTGATCTTTCAGGAAACTTTGGAGTGAGGGAGGACTGGTAAATGTAACCTCCCCGTTTAACGAGAGAGGGACACAGAAGACAGGAAATTATAGAAGGACTTATTGGATCTTTGGGCTTATGAATAGATGTGTGGAATATAAGAACAAGGAAGTTGTGAAGTATATTGGAAATGGTGTGATTAAGCTACAGCATAGCAAGAGTTACGTTTAAAATGCCATTGTGAACATCAAAGATGAAAGTCCGGTTAAAACAAAGGAAATCAGTTCAAAGCAGACAGGAGAATTAGTGACAAAAAGACTGTTTCCTAGATCCTGCAGTGAGATGTTGAGATAAACTTCTCAGTAAACAGACAACAAGGAATGCATGAAAAGCACAATAAAATTTGTTGCTGATAAGGTCTCAACGTGCAACAATGTAGCCAATACATATGAAGTTGAAAAAGCACAGCAAGTGAGACAGTATCCGAAGAAGAGGAAAGTCAACGTTTCAGGCTGAAAGACTTCATCAGCATTGGGGTGAGTGAAGGGGAACCGCGAAGTAAATAGAGGGAGGGGCGTGGGGCTAGTGGAAGGGTAGGTGGAATGGCGATAGGGGGATGCAGGCAGGGAATTATTGTGATTGGTCGGTGGGAAGGGGGCAACAGATATATGAATGGGAAGGTGGACAACTTTGGTCAGGTCAGGGAAGGGGACATGGGGTAAGGCTGTGGGTAGAGAGACTTTGAAGCCAGTAAAATCAATATCGAGACCATTGAGCTGTAAGGTCTCCAGCTGAAATATCAAGTTGTGTTCCCCAGTTTCTGTTTGGCTTTACTCTGAAAGTGGAGGAGGCCAAAGATGGACCTGTTGTTGGATGAACACGGGGAGGGGAGTGATTGAAATGGATGGCAACTGGAATGCTGGGTTTCTTAAAGCGTGCAGAGAGCAGATGCTCCATGAATATTTCACTGAGTCTCCCTTTCATCTCCACAACATAGAGGAGACCACGATGGGAGTTGGAGGCGAGCTCGGTTGGCCAGAATCAGTCTCTGTGTGGAGCATTAGTGCTCTGCACGAAACAAACAACCCGACTTTCCAGTTACCATTCATTTTAATTTCTACTCCCACTCGCTCGGCGACATGCCCATCCTTAGCCTGTCCACTGTCAGAGGAACACTACCTGAGAGTTTACCTTTGAAGCTGATAGCCCAAAGCCTCAATATTGATGAAGCCGCTTCAAACGCCGTCCACCCACAGCCTTCTCCCATGTCTCTTTTCCCTGACCAGACACACCTGTATCTGCTCCATCCTTCCCACTGACCAATCACAGTAACCTCATACCTGCTTGTGCCTACCACCACCATACCTACCCGCCACCCTTTCATATCCCATCACTCCATTTCTGGGCTCCCCTCCTCCTCATCAATCCTGACCAATTGATCCAAGATCAAAATAGTGCCTTTGTTGCTCCTCTGATTCTGTCTGGTCTGTTGTGTTTATTCAGCTCCAAGTTTATTAACTCTGGCCTCCCGCACCTATAGTACTTCCTCTCTCCAAGCTGTGGAACCAGGTGGTCCACATATAAGAAGAAATAATTTTGGACATTTGAAAAGATCGTGGATACATTCGTTATTTCATAACAACCCAATACACACCTTCCAGATGAAGCAGCATTTCATTTGCACTCTTTCAATCCAGATTCGGCATTGCTGCTCACAATGCAGTCTCCTTTACATTGGGGAGACCAAACAGAAGCTATTTTGAGGAACACTCCACTCTGTCTGTGGGAATAACCCTGACCTTCTCATTGCTCCCCATTTCAATAACGTACCTTGCTGTCATGCTAACATTTCAGTCCGGGGCTGCTGTAATGCACCAGTGAAGCACAACTCAACCTCGAGTAACACTTCACTTTAGACCTTGGTACGTTCTATCCTGAAGGAGTCTTTATTCAATTCCATACTTCCACAGCCTGACCGCATTCTGGCTGTTCTCCATTCTTCACACATTCTTCCTCCTGGTCTCCCAATGAACTTGCCCTGTTTGTGAATCGTTTGCCTTGCACTTAATTAAGGAACTCTTTCCCCCCTTCACAATCTAATTAATAGTCATTTTACATTTGATTCCCTTTTACCAGAAATAAAAGTCAATTTGTCAGTGGCATTACTCCTCCACACCATCTTGTTTCCCGTCACCCCTCCTCTACCTCGGTCAAGGGAGTTAAAAGCCAATTTTCCAATCCTTTTCTGTTCTGAAGAGGAGTCACACTGGACTTGAAATGCTAACTGTGTTTCTCTGTCTCGTAGATGCTGCCACATCTGTTGTGTTTCACCAGAAATGAAAAAAACACATTTTCAATTAAATAAAATAACTCTGGATACTTGAAATCTGAAACGAGAGCAAAAAAAAACTGTGATCCTTGAGGAATGGTCAGTGCACCCAAACGATTAAGTCTGCTTTCACTCCACGGATGCTGCCAGACCTGCTTAATTTCTATAGCAATTTCTGCTTTTCACCACCTTTCAAAGACAAGTGTCAACATGGCTCAAACGCCTTGTTCAACCTGGAGCGCACATACCGGGAAGTGAAAGATAACACAAGGTACCCAATTTCCGTGTCTCTGAAATGAGTAAAGCTGGCATCCCTGAAACTACAGAGTTCTTACTGTTATTCAGGGAGAGAAACAGAGGGACACGTATTCACTCTAAACACAGAAGGTAGCACATACTGGAAGGGAAAGGATTCAGATGATTATGTTAAAGGGTGTTGGGCAATGAGACAGATTGTAAGTGTGACACCATGGAGAGACCCTCAGTAGAATGAGAATATAAAATTGGAAGTGTGCCACATCAGAAACCAGAGTAGGCCACGGAGTACATGGCTGTTGGCTGAGTGGGACTTGGTGTGAACTGGGGGCAGAACTGTATTGGAGATATTGCAGCTCAAACTGCGTGTTCCATGTGATGCTGTAGACCACAAGAGCAACAGAAGCAAAATTATATTCAACCATAATCTGTATCTTTTTGCCTTGGATTATCCCTCAGTCTACCATTACCAATAAGTGAAGCTATGCTTCAGCGACGAGTGTGATGAACATGCCAGGGGCAGAAATATGTGCACCTAAAACTGATGGCAAACCACACTTGACTGTTTACATTCCAAACAGCATAACTACCGTCTGATAGGGAGGGCGGACTGATTGCAAGACCAACAGATCAGTTCGAAGTTCTACAGTCCTGCCACATCCAGTCGTTAATGGATTAAACAACTCACATAAGGAGAGGACTCAACACATGTCCTCCTCCTTAATAATGGAGCAGCTCTGCACATCAGTGCAAAAGACAAGCATGTAATTATCTGCGACATACTCAGCCAGAAGTTTTGAGTCAATGATCTACCTCACCTCGTCGGGATGCCCACAGAATTACAGATGGCAGTTTTCAAACAATCTGATTCGCTCTATGTGACATGAAGAAACATATGAACACAGTAGATATGACAAAGGCAATGTACAACAAGCCGTGTTCCTGGGGAAAATTGTTTCATTCCAGTTCCAACTCTGACATCTATATGGCAATGTGGAAAATTACTCAACTATGACAAGTCCCTTAAGAGGAGAATAATTACAGTATGACCAACATCACCCCCTCAATTCCATAATGACAGTCAAATTGTTGGGAGTTCTTTTTGACAGAGTTGTCAAGCAGCACAGAAATAAACTGCTCAGTGTGGTTTGCGATAGGTTACTATATGGAGATGGAAATGTCATTGGATTTCCACTCCAGACCAGGCTAATGCTCTGGCAGCTGGTGGAAGTTAATAGCAATTAATAAAATATAGAGATCTAAAATCTTGAGTCAGTAATAATGACCTTGAAGCCAATGTCAATTATAAACACCAATTTGCTTCCCCAATGTACTTTCAGGAAGTGAATCTCCCGTGTTTTCCTGCTCTGGCCTAAAAGTGAATCCAGACACATTGACATGTGATAAACTCTTCAATGGTCTCTGAAATGGCCAAACATGACACTCAATTGTATCAGACTGCTCCGAAGTCTTAAAGGATAAAACTGGTCAGAACATCCGGCATCAGCTTCTGCATTAGAAAAGCGAAACACAGGCCTGTCAACACTGCAGAGACCTCCTTCCTAACATGTGAGAGCTTGTGACAACATTGATAGTGCTTATCCACAGATTACATAGAAACTTTGGAAAAGGCGTAGGTCATTCAACACAGTGACCCTCCTACGTTCGTGTCATGGCCGAGAATCTCCTCACTGCATTTCTCCTACAGCAGACTGAGATATATTGTGATTGATTCCGTCAACCAAATGTTTGAGATGTTTGCGAATAACTGGGAGCCAAGGTCATAATACTGAGATACTCCACGAGCTTTCATCTCCAATTAAAGGATCCATTTATTCCTGTTTTTCCGGTCCAAGTGCTCCTTTGCTGGCCTGCTTTCTTTTTCTTATTTTCTCCTCCACTTTTCTTTTTCTAATTTACTCACCTAAAGCCGGAATCGGGGTTTGGACCTCAGGCTAAGGCCAATGCGGAGGAGAGTGAGTCCTTACTTTTCCGGAGTAAGCACATGACCTGGTATTGGCAGCTGGAACATCAGCAGAGTCACCGTGAGTGAGATAGGGCCCAGAAGCATAAGGTGATGCCTGAAGATTGGAGACGTGTTGTTGATTTGGTCCTGCACTGATTGTGGAGAAGAGGATAGTGGAAGGCCATGATGTAACATCGATGAGATGGGCCCAGCAGTAAGAGACAGGTCTCTGACATTGGAATGGCCTGGCAGAGGAGACAATGAGCTAGTGATTGAGGAGTATCTGCCCAGTGGCAAAGATGGTGCCTGAGGATCGGAAACTTCGATGTTACTGTGGTCTGGTGTATATAGGGTTGGAGCTGTCATGAAGGAGTTGAGTTACAGAGGTGATCGATGATGAGGAGCTGTCTCACAACCCATAAACTCTCTTCAGGGTGTATCCTCTGTTTATTCCATTGTCTTTAATTATTCAAAATGGCACCATTTTGTGGTAACAAGTGAAAGCATTTCACTGTATTTTATAGTCTTTCTCCTGCAAAATACACCTGGTCATAAAATCAAAATCAAAAACTTTTACTCACTCTTTCCTCCCATTCTGTAACCATGTCCAAATATTTGCCACAATCCCAAAGGAATATGATTTTGCACACTGTGTTTGGGAATTCAGCAACAATCTTTCTGGAAATCCCCCTCGTAATCTTATCCTTGTGAATCACCTCTCCCTCAGCCTTCTCTGCTCCAAACTAAACAACCCGAGCTTATCCTGCTTCTCTCCATAGTTGATATGCTCCATCCCAGGGGGCATCACGGTGAATCTCCTCTCCACCCCTCCACTACAATCACATCCTTCCTGCAATATGGCTCCCAGAACTACGCACAGTGTTCCAACATGGCCTAACCATAGATTTGTACAGCTTTTACAATCTATACATCGGTGAATGAAGGCTCTGCCTATGGTTCCCTCTGCCTTATTAACTAACGTATTAACCTCAGTCAAAAAGTATATTGCTGGAAAAGCACAGCAGATCAACCAGCATCCGAGACGCAGGAAAGTCGACTTTTTGAGAATATGCTTTTCATCAGGAATGTGGCCACCAAATCCTGATAAAAAAGCTTATGATCGAAACATCGACTCTCCTGCTCCTTGCATGCTGCTTGACCGACTGTGTTTTACATGAACTACACTTCTTAATTTTGATCTCAAACATCTGCAGTCCTCATTTTTTTCCTAACCTATTACCATGTGCCGTCACACTCAGGGGTCTGTGGAGGAACACCCTCTCAGCTTCTTAGTGTGCTGCCATTCATTGTATACCCCCATGTTTGGTTCCTTCTTCCAAAGTGCATTACCACATGTTTATCAGGGTTTCATTCCATCTGATTATCTGACTATTCCATCTGTATCTTCCAGTAACATAAGGCCTTCCTCCCCAATGCCAACCACCCGGCCAAAATTTGTGTCAAATACAAACTTAATTAGCACACTACCTCACACACACACCCCAACCCGCTAACACATTCACATTTATGAATACCACAAATAATAAGATACACTACACTGATCCCTGTGGTACATAGGGGACACTGGTCTCCAGTCACACAAACAGCCTTCCTCCACTACCCTCTGTCTCCTGCGAAAAAGATAATTTTTGATGTAACTCACTAAGTTATCCTTGATATCATGACTTCTATTTTATCAGTTTCACATATGGGGCTCTGTCAAAGGTCTTGCTGAAAAACCACAAGAACAACTTGCTAGAAAACAGACAATAACACTCACTTGGTATGAATTCCCTCCTATGACGTCATGCTGACTCCCCCGGGTCAAACCTTGCCTCTGCAAATAGAGATAAATTTTCTCTTTTCTTATTTTCTCCAGCACTTGCCATAACACGGATCTAAAACTGACTGGTTAACAGTCAGTCTATTTTCACCATCATTCCTGTAAAGTGGGATCATATTCGTTGTTTTTCAATCATCTGGCAACTCCAACTTCCCTGTGGCCAGATTCGACTTAAAATTTTAGTCAACGCCTTTTCTCCTTTGTCTCTAACAGCAACCTGTAATGCAACTTATCCAGACCTGGCAATCAGTCCAATTTTACACCAGAAAAAGCCTCCAATCCCTGCTCCCATCTTATATCAGTCTGTTCAAGAGCTTCCCAATCTATCTTCATGAATTCTGTCCCTGCATCCTCCTTCTCCAAGTAAAACAGATATGGAGCTTTCATGTAACAATCGATCAATGTTCTCCAGCTTTACACAAAGAGTGCTCCCTTGGTCGCTAATCGGCCCTAGTTGTGTCCTGGTTATTCTGTTCCGATTGATATACATGGAAAACATCTTGGGATTCTTCATAACCTTGCCTGGCAACCCTTCTCCATGCCCCTGTGTCAGTCCGTCTCTTTGTGTGAACTTTCTAAGCTTCACTGCAATCTCATTTCATTTTTGGCAATCACCGGAGAACACAAACTGAATTTCTCCATCAGTTAATCTTGCCTCTAATAAAATAGGCATGACATTAACTATTTAGTTTCTGGGTAATTTCCAATTCTCTGCAAGAAATTATCTTGTGTGGATATTCCCCAATCCACACGTGGCTTGACCTTCACCTTCCCATCAAGTATAGAGATAAGCGTTTGGACATCCTAATGTATGTTTTTAGTTTGCATTCTTTTTTTATTATTTCATTATCAGTTCATTGGTCCTCAAATGTCTCTGAATCCATGGCTTACAACAATATCTGACAATTTCCGTAGCTGCTTCCTTTGATCTAATGCAATCTTTAACTTCTTTCGTTAACTACTGCTAAGTCACCTTACCCCTTTGCTGTTTGAACTGTGGTGGACATGTGTATATTGTACATTTTAAGGGGTTTATTTAAACAACAACCATTGCCTGTCTTCCAGTAAATCTTTTTCATGTACTTCTCCAATTCACTGAATCTAATTTTAGCCTCATACTTTGGTGAATTGCATGACTCAGGTTTATAACCACAGTTTCAAAAATAACTGGTTTGCTTTCAGATGTCATATATAATTCAATGTATTATAACTACTAGTCCTGAAACCTCCTTTTCAGCAGGGTGTTCAGTTAGCTCTTCTGATCACATAATATCATTTTCAAATCAGCCTCACTCTACCTCAGTACTCAACATACTGTTAAAGGAAACCATCTCAAATACGCCAATGAAATCAATTTTTCCAGCATTATTATTCACGTGGGTTACCACAGTTTAGATGTAGCTTGAAACTGTTCATTATTACTGCGGTACCCACAAACCTGGACATCTAATTTCCTGTTTTATATCATACCCAACATTTGTATTGCAATTTTCGCTTTGACATATAACTTCCATCAATCTTTTCTTCTCCTTGCTGTTCCTAAGCATCACCTTACTAGATTCTGTGGAATCTGAGTGATGTGGCCTCTCGAGAGATTAATGGTAGATTCAGATGATATATTTGTTGAAGCCTATTTGGACGTTGAGATAATCTCGTCACGTTATTCATTCTTCTCAATTGTTATTATGACATTTTCACCAGATCCCCCGTTATGCTGGTGGAGTAGAGAGGGAGAATGATCTTTCAACAATGCTATGCCTTCCCCCAGACGGGTGAGACTGCTCTAACCTGGGCGGAAACTTTACAGCAGTTTGGTAAAGTGTTGCAGATACTGTACAGGATCTTAATCAGATCACATCTGGAGTAGTGTGTACAGATTTAGACTCCTCACTGAAGGAAGGATATTGTTATATTGGAAGCAGATCAGAGATGCTTCCTTCAACTGATTCCTGCAATGAAGTGGTTAACACACAAGGAAAGGATTATCAGGATGATCCAATATGCATTAGAGTTTACAAGAATGAAAGATGACCTTATTTTTACATAGAACACTGAAAGGAGTCCACTACAGAAGCCAATTACACAGCCAATTCCATTTATCCAGCCTGTAACACAGGAACAGCAGAATGATATTCAGGCCTTCGACGCTTTTACACCAGAACAGGACGAGGTTATTCAGCCCCTGGAGCCTGATATACAGTTACAGGAGAGGGCTAATCAGCCCCTCGAGTCTATAACACTGCACGCAGAGTAAGCCATGAGGCACCAGCATCCTGTTATGCAGCAACAGAATCAGTCCATTCAGCCTCCTCAAGTCCCTAACACAGGAACTGGAAGAGATTGGTCCACTAGAATAACAGGAGGCCATTCAGCACGAGAAATAAAGAAGGAGATACAATTACTTGAGACTTGTTATGGAAAGGTGGAGGCAATTCACCCATGTGTCTGTTGTATCTGAACAGGAGGAGACAAATCACTCCTTCGATCCCATTTCAGGAATGCAGGAGGTGATTGTTCAGTATCTCGAGCCTGTTGTGAAGGAATATGAGGAAACCCATTCAGCCCCTCAAAATGTTGTATAGCAACAGGAAGATTTCCCAATCCCTCAGACTTCTGGCGTATTATCAGGAGGAGGAGAAGCAGATTTTGAATCTGTAAATCAGGACATTCCGGCCATCGAGTCGATAATGTAGGAACACCATGGGAATATTCAGCCCATTGAGTGTATAAACAAGGAACTGAGTGAATCCATTCAGACACTCATGCCTATTACACAGCAATTGGAGCAGATCTTTTAAAGCGTTGTGCCTGTTTACAAGAACATGAGAAAGGAACGTAGAGGTTACAAAAAGTTAGGAATTAAGATAATCAGCTTCACTTGTCACTAAAAGGTTGTGAGCAAACTGTTGGGAATTATGGAAAATTGTGAGAATCCATTATTAATTAATTAACAACAGGGGATTTACAAAGTAAAACCTGAATGCATCAGAATCAGCATGTTTTGTTTTAAGAATTTGTTGGCTCGAATTTTTAAAGATGTGATAAGCAAAGTAGACAATAGGAATCCTGGAAAAGTAAAGTACCTGGACTTTGAAAAGGCATTGATTAAACACTGCGCAAAATATTAAGCTGTAAAATAAGAGGACATGGGTTTGGGAGAAGGTTATTCACCTGGATAGAGGGCTGGTGAGCCAATAAAATGCAGAGAGAGGTGGAATAGTTGTTTCGTTAGTGTTTGGCAACATTTGGAGTTCCATAGAGCTCAGACCACATGACCCGACAATTTACCATCCATTGTATTACTTGGATGAGAGGAGAGAAAACACGACAGCCACATTTTCAGTTGATACTAAAACAAATGGAAAAGTAGGTTAATGTAATGAAGATG
Organism: Hemiscyllium ocellatum; assembly: GCF_020745735.1. Classification (NCBI taxonomy): domain Eukaryota; kingdom Metazoa; phylum Chordata; class Chondrichthyes; order Orectolobiformes; family Hemiscylliidae; genus Hemiscyllium; species Hemiscyllium ocellatum. The sequence continues at coordinate 128,373 of NW_026869118.1, read as the reverse complement.
TAGAAAAAACTACAAATGGACATGAAAAGTTTCGATGAATGTGCCAACATCTGGCAGCTAAAATGTAACATGGATAATATGGGATTAAACATTTTGATCAGAGGAATTCAACATGTTATGGAAATGGAGAGCAACTTCAGAGTGTTTTCGTGCAGAGGCATGTGGGTGTCCATGTGCGGACCACAGAAAACTCACATGCAGGTAAAACAGGGAGTTGGAAAGGCAAGTGCAATTTCAGCATTTTCTTGTAAAGGAATAGGGTATAAAAGGAGGGAAGAAATACTGCAACTCTGCAAGGTATTAGTGAGACGGTAACTGACGTCCTGTGTTCAGGTTTGTTGTCCTGACTGCAGGATGGACATTGTTACAACGAAGGCAGTTCAGAACAAGTACATTAGATTGATTCCAGAGATGAATTTGTCATTTGAAGCAAGTTTGAGCAGTTCAGGCCGATGCACTCTGGGTTTAGAAGAATGGCAGGAGACCTCATTGAGGCCTGGAGGATGTTAAAGGTGATTGACAATGTCGGTATTGAGGGGAAATTTCCTCACGTGGGGCAAACTGGAACAATAGATCATAGTTTTAGGATTAGGCTGAGCATATTTTAAACGGGGTGAAGAGAAATTACTTCTCTCAATGGGTTGTGAATCTGTGTAATTTATTGCCCTAGTGTGCAGGGGATGCTGGGACATTGAGTAAATGAATGGATATGGTGAGCAGGCAGGGAAATGGAACTGAACCGGCGATGATAACAGCCATGATTGTATTTAATGGCGGAACAGGCTTCAGGGGTTGAATTGTTCCTCCTTCTTATTCAACCCTTCTACTGTGCTCCAAAGGAACGGGGAAGGACTGGTTTTCTATCAGGAAGCAGGCACTATGGATAAATCAGTCTTAATCAGTTTGATAGAACGTAACCAGTGGAGTCACACAGGGACAACTGCTGCGTCCTCAACTCTTTACAATCGATGACAATGATCAGGACGATAGAACAGATATACTACTACTAAGTTTGGTGATGACACTAAGGTAAGCAAGACATTAAGTTATCAACAGAATGTGGAGAAAGTCTTCAAATTGATATGTACAGGTAAAGTAAATGATTAATACTTTATCAAGTGGAATATAACGGAATGTATAACCTGGCAGCATTTTCAGGAAGAATCAAAGGCAGTATGTTACTGAAATGGAGAGGGATTACACGGCATAGTCATGCAGTGTGTTCTTGGGGATTCACTCTAACCCATTCAGATATGGGACGTGTGACTCCATCTCCCTGATGGTCTGTTCCCTGACATTTCCAGTGGTCCTATAGCTCTCAGTACACACAGGATATTTCGATGTGGTTGGTTGGCAGTGTGGAATGGTGAAGAAGTGGGTGTTTTGAGCCGTGTATCAAGGTGACAGTCTTCAGCCAAGAGGCTATACTTTCTTTCCGAATGAAGACCAATGACGATTGGAATGGCTGACTGCTTCTGAATGAAGAGGTGGTGGCTACTGCCAGGACATTTGGTATTCACCAACATGGTGTACTATGCATGGGCGCACTGTAACATTAATGGGGTGCGTTCCTTCAATTCCTGTAGCTCTCTTCATTAACATGGGGAGCCCACAGAGTCATGTACATCATTGGGAATCCTGCTATACGAAGATCACATGGATAAACCCTGCAGTTCTCTGCTGAGAGAGAAAACCATCAGCTCATCCACCACATATATCCTACTTTTCCGAATGTTGATATTGATGGCTACATACTGGAAGATGATTGATATGTCACCTAGTCCTATCTGGACAGTTCCAGAACATAGAAGCTGAATGAAACAGTGACTCTAACAGCCACTGGCAGCATCGCTCTTCCCCGGTGTGAAGCTGCAGCTTGTGTTGAAGGAGGTGACATCGCTTTGTGACCAGCTCCTTGTTCAGTCAGGGAACCCTCACAATCTGCTCCTGAGTTAAGTGTAGCTTGGGAAGATGTTCCTGGAAAACTCGGGGTGGAAACCGCAGATCCCTTTCCCCACATACATACACTGTGTGGTTTAAGAGCTTCCCCTCTCTGCAGTCTCTGCTCCATTTGTTGTTCATGTTACACACCCAGATGCTGTAACTACATTCCCCATGCTCCATCCAGAATTGGGTCACCAAATCCTCAGGTCTCCCTGAATCGGAGGCAAATCACAGCACAATCTCCAGCAAATGATCCCCAGCCCTTCCACTAACTTTTCAATAGCAATGGACAGTTGAAGCCCCTCAGCTACAAGTGTTATAGACCAGACCAGACCCTGTCAAAATATTTTAGGCAGGCAGCCTCGACCTTAACGTTTTCTTATTTTAAATGTAGATGTGAACTGTATGTTCCAGATGTGTTATGACTTGTCAGCCCACTCAACGTTATGCAAAATGCAATCCATTCAAAAGCATTAGTTAAAACACAATCAAAGAGAAGAACAATTTGTGATAGCTTACAATCTGATTGAAGATTTGTAGCTCGGGTATCCGTTGTTGTGGTTCTGCTCGCCGAGTTGGAAGTTTTTGCTGCAAACGTTTCGTTCCCTGGCTAGGGAACATCATCAGTGCTGTTGGAGCCTCGTGTAAAGCGCTGCTTTGATGTTTCTTCCGGTATTTATATTGGTTTGTTCTTGCCGCTTCCGGGTGTCAGTTTCAGCTGCAGTGATTTGTATGTGGGGTCCAGGTCGATGTGTCTGTTGATGGATGTTCTTGCCGTTTCCGGGTGTCAGTTTCAGCTGTAGTGGTTTGTATATGGTGTCCAGGTCAATGTGTCTGTTGATGGAGTTTGGGGATGAATGTCATGCTTCTAGGAATTCTCTGGCTGTTCTCTGTCTGGCTTGTCCTATGATAGTGGTGTTTTCCCAGTCAAATTCATGTTGCTGGTTGTCTGAGTGTATGGCTACTAGAGATAGCTGTTCGTGTCGTTTTGTGGCTAGCTGATGTTCATGGATGCGGATTGTTAGCTGTCTTCCTGTTTGTCCTATATAGTGTTTTGTGCAGTCCTTGCATGGTATTTTGTAAACTACATTAGTTTGGCTCATGCTGGGTATTGGGTCCTTTGTTCTAGTGAGTTGTTGTCTGAGCGTGGATGTTGGCTTGTGTGCTGTTATGAGTCCTAAGGGTCGCAGTAGTCTGGCTGTCAGTTCTGAGACGCTCCTGACGTATGGTAGAGTGGCTAGTCCTTTTGGTTGTGGCATGTCCTCGTTGATAGCTTCTCTAAAGGAACACCTATGCAAAAAGCAGATACGGTGCCTGCTACTAATTAACTGAGCGAATACAGGAATATTCCATAAACACAGCCCCTGGCAAAAAAGGTAAATTCAGACACAAAATCTTTTGTGCAGTTCTCCAATCCAGGAGGAAGCAACTTTAAAAGAGTTTTCAGAGAGAATAGCAGCAAGGTATGATGTATTGAAACTTCCAACCCTTGTGGGACCCCAAGCAGCTTCTGAATGCTGCAGCTTAAATCAAAACGAGATATCTGGTCTGTGAGAGCTGGCCGCTGCCCTTTCATTGTTCCCACCTTTTTAATAAAACCTAAATGCCTTTTCAGTTATGTACTTAAGCTGTTTTCAGGCAGCAATTCGGAATCTCCTCCTTTAAGACCTATTTTCGTAAAAAAAAAAGAGAAAAATAACCTTTTAAAATGATAGTATCGTCATAACTCCCCGTTTGAAAAAAAACATCAATATAAAAAGATAGCCTCATTTTCAACCCTCTGTTCTTGCTGTTTCAGTAGGTTACAATACATATATATTTCATTGACATTAAGCATGCAAACATTCAAATCTCCGTTCTATTTCCGTCAGTTTACTTCTACCACAGAATGCCTCTGTTTTTCTTCATCCAAGTCTCGACAACTTGTCAGCATGTATGCTTTCTCGTCCTGTCACTTGTATAAATTCCAATTTGAATGGCAAAAATGATAAATCTATCCGAACAGACTGGGAGTTTCCTCCCTAAAGACTTCTCTAAAAACGTTCAGGCGTTGTGATATATATATATATCTGAGATACGTTATGGGCAATGTAAATCCTTAAATGTTGTAACGCCAACACCAAGCTCAAGGCGTCCATCCCAATTGTTAAATATTTCTGTTGCTGGTTCCATCGGACACTGCAACCACACTTTGCATTATTGAGCACTTCTCATCTCTCCAATTGTCCTCTGAATGAAATATCTCCTCATGCCTCAGCTTAAATAATTTACATGCTTCTGTACCTCTTAATGCTGTAATTCCTTTACCTGCTACTCCTGGTGTATGCCAATAACCCTTACACATAGGTATATATTTTAAGATCTTGCACATTCTTCTCAAGCCTTCCCAGATGCCAAACATTGATTTATAGACCAACTGATAATCATTAACCTTTTCAGATTCTAATCATGACATTTGAACTCTCTATTCTTCCACACGAGTTCTCACGACTGCAGGAAGTGAGTTTTTGAACTCGTCCAAAGTAAGAATCTCTCTCGCAGTTTTCTAATACCCTGACTCACCTTTCAAAATTACTTTGTTTAATCCTTTCAACTCAATTACGTTTAACCAGGGACGTAATTATAGATTCTAAAACACTGTCAGTAGGCTTCTGGCACAAGCTCATATACACTTCAGATGGCTTACTTCACCTCCTCATACTGACCAGATACCTCCTCCGATGGGGATGCAAATACCTCACTCCTTATATCAACCAGCTTTGTTTGGATCAACTAAATCCACATGGTCTCTGGTCAGTGCATCCGTTTAGCCACTTTCTCAAATGAAATTGAAAAGACTTCTACATCCTTCCCATCAAATGTCGACAATGCCTGGACGTATTTAAACAGATCCCCGTCAGGACTTTGGCTACCAAAGAGTTGCACATCTTCACTATCTTCCTCATCCAGCCTACCGTCTCCCTTCATCTCAACCCTGCATGGTCGACTTTCCTCTCAAATTGCGAACATTTGAAGTTGAAACTCTCTTGCTTTTTGCTTTTTTCTTTCTTGTTTCTTCCTCTGCTTTTCTTTTAATTCTACTTTTAATCATATTTCAAACTGCCTCAATTTCTTTTTGTGTTCAAGCTGCCTCATCTGCAAATGAATTCCAGCCATTTCCCAAGATTCTCATGTGTTTCCAACAAAATTTAAATGCCAAGCTACAGCTGTAATTATCTCTCCCTTTCCCACAGACAAACACAAACCCAACTCCAGCTTGTATGCTAATTCTAAAAGCTTTGCCTTTTGTAAAATCTCAAATTTCACTTCTACTACACCCAGAGAAGTCTTTGAGACAGAAATAGCCATTGCTACACAAAGCACTGTACAAACCAACCGAATTCAACACCCACCCCAAAAGACGCTGCCTTTGAGCCCAAAAATCTCCCTGTGCATATTCTTCCCGTCCCCGCATTGGTTTTCTCCAGGTGTGCCATTTTCTTCCCACAGCCTAAAGAAATGCAGGTTAGGTGAAATGGCCCTGTTAAATTGCCGGTACTGTTCAACGATGTATAGGTTAGTTGCACTCGTCAGGGGTAAATATAGAATAATGGAGAGGGGAATGCCTCTCGGTAATTTACTTTTCGGAGTGTTGGTGTTGAGTTGATGGGCCAAATGACCTGCTTCCACACTGTAGGGATTCTAATCCTGAAGCCAATTTGGGATTATCGATTTCGAACCGGACAAGTGTCCCCAGTTTGCTGTGGAACAGAGCAGGCTGACTTAAAATACTTTAAGATGGTAGCCTGGACGCCAACCCTGTCTTAGGTTAGATTCCCAACTGTATGGAAACAAACCGTACGGCCCAACAAGTCCACACTGACCCATGGAAGATCAAACCACCCAACCCCACTCCTCGACATCATATTTGCCACTGACTAATGCACCTAACACTATGGACAATTTCTCATGGCCAATTCACCTGACCTGCACATCTTTGGATTGTGCGAGGAAACCAGAGCACCCAGAGGAAACCCATGCAGACACAGCTAGAATGTGCAAACTCCACACAGTCACACCTGAGAATTGAATCTGCGTTCCTGGTGCTGTGAGACCGCAGGGCTAACCACTGAGATACTGTGCCGTCCAACTACCTTACAGTAAATGCAGTTGTCAAAAGGGTGTTCCAGATGTGATGCAGCTGGTCAAACCACGTAACTTTACGCAAAACACAATTTAGTTAAACTCTCTAAGAAAAATGCTTACAAAAAGAAGAGAAGTTTATAATGCCTTTACTGGGAATTTTAACAGAATAATAGATACAGTACGTCTACTAAAGAACTGTTCCAATGTACTAACATCCCATAAACTCATCCCTTGGCAAAAAGGCACAAGCAAGGTCAATCAGTCTTGCACGCAGTTCTCCAATCCAGGAGGACACAGCATAGACAAGTTTTAGAGAGAAAAACAGTGAGGGATCATTTACTGAAGCATCCAACCTATCTCCGACTGCAAGCACCTGGTGACTGTTATAGCTCAGAAAAACTGGAAAGCCTGGTCTGTGAGAGCTGGCCATTGTTATCATTATTAATGTAAAAAAAAAACGACAAGCCTCATAATTTATTTACTTCAGCTTTTTGCAGTCGACAGTACGGAATTTAAGATCTCTCTTCAAAGAAAATGAGACAATAACCTTTTTTAAAAAGTGACAGCATTGTCCGAGATGTTCGATACCTGGCCCTTTACAATAATGCTCAAGGGGATTTTTCATGTTTCTAGCCACACGATCAATTCAGAGGGACAAACACAGACGTCAGATGTTCAGTAGACAGACACAGACCATCTTTCAAAGACGTGAGCCAAAGCAGCTGAAACCTATCCAACATGGAGCACCACACAGTACACACTGGGAAGTGAACGATATCCCGATACACACCCCAACCCCGGAACATGGAACACCATACGGGACACACCGAGAAGTGAACAGCAGCCACTCACACATCCCCACCCCCGACAGGGAACACACCGGAAAGTGATCAACAACCCGACAGACACCCCGACTCCTGAACATGGAACACCACATGGGACATATCGGGAAGTTAACAACAGCACGACTCACATTCCCAGTCCATGGAACATCACATGGGACACACCGGGAAGTGAAGAACAACCCGAAACACAAACCCCTGTCCATGGAGCATCACATAGAACACATCGGGAAGTGAACAACAGTCCAGCGCACAGAACTCTGTCCATGGAGCATCACATAGAACACATCAGGAAGTGAACAACAGTCAGACCTGTACATGGAACACCACATGGGGCACACGGGAAGTGAACAACAGCCCTACACACACACCCTTGTCTATGGAACACCACATGGGACACACTGGGAAGTGGACAAAAGCACAAGACACACGATTTCACTGTTTTGGAACTTCACAACGTCAGCACTCTAGATACTAGAGAGGCAAAAACCAAGGCCAGGAAAAGATACAGAGGGACAGAACGATTCACATTAAAGACAGAAACAGATAGTTAATTAACTGTGAGCATGTTGAGGAAATAAAGAGAAAAAGACTGGGTAATGTGACTAACTGGAGGATTGACTCTGAGAGAGCAAAATTACAACAATGAGAATATTGAAAAAAGGTATTTTCAGATCAGCTGAAATGGTTTGTTTAATCAAATTCTAAATTGGCTTCACAGAACACTTCACGCAACATAAACTGGGAGAAAATGAGAGACTAACACGGAGAGGTGTGTAGACCATGCTAGTGCCCAGTAAACTGGATTATCTGCCCTGCATGGGGAATATTGGAAACTTTTACTATCATATGAGAACGATACACATATCAAATACACAGAGCAGGAAAAGATTTCTATCTCCATTAGACCAGTATACGATGTGAGTGCGCACATGTGTATGCGGGCTGTGGGGGGCGTGCATTTGGGGTGGTTGAAGATGAAAATCATTGCATGAGAGAAAATACACTAAAAGGAAACCAGATTAAATATGAACAACTGTCAGGGATTTGGATAATCGACAGAAAAAACTCAGGGATGTTTCATGGACAGATGAGTTTAAGTGTTGGAGAATATTAAAAGAAAGATATTTACAGACACTATAGCGATATAGATCAGCTTGTTCAGGAACGTCAGTTGGATGGGATTTTTGTCTGAGTCCGAATCAGATTTGTTTCTGCAGGTTTCAAACCGAAAGTGTCAGCAGCAGTTTGTTGTCATCATTAAGTCTGTATTTCACGGCTCAATGTTCAAACAGCAGATGAGTTTCGTCAGTGAAGTACATTCTGGAGAAGTGAGTAATTAAAATTAATAATGGTCAGGGCATGGTGTCAGGAATCAGCTCATGGCCAAAAGGATCACCAAAGTTGTGAGTCGTCTTTGTCAAACACCACCTGCAAGTTCCCCTCCAAGACACTCACCACTCTGACTTGGAAATATACCGGTGAGCCTTCACAGTCGTTGGGTCGGAATCCTGGAATTCCCTCCCTAAGGGCATTATGGGTCAACCCACAGCAAGTGGATTGCAGCGATTCAAGAAGGCAGCTCACCACCACCTGCTCAAGGGCAAATAGGAATGGGCTGTCAATGTTGGCCAGCCAGGGATCCCCAAGTCCAAGAATTGAATTAAAATAAAGATATTGGCCAGGTATGGGATGGATTCCCTGGAGGGAAATGGAGTTTGTAAACATAATAGAGGGGAATGACCTCCACGGTCCCAATATATAAATATCAAGGATAGTGAGACAATGGCTCACATCTGAAACTGAGTAGGTCAACACAGAGACCCATGGGTAACACTGCCAGAAGCAAGGAGAGAGAAAGTAATTGAACAAGTTCCCTGATGCAGTTATTAGTGATCTGTGGAGTCAATATCTGGATTCAAAGTCTCAACATGAACAATAATAGTCACAAGAAATGAAGACTATATGAAAGAACATTAATGCAGTCATAACTGGTTTCGAGAAAAAAATCTTAGCTGGACGGTGAGACTTACCAGGTACACCAACGATAGACAGGAAAGGATAATAAAAATATTGAATAATGCGAAGAGCAAAATAGATCCGTAATGATAATGACAGCCAATCATAATATAGTGAAAGGGATGAAATAAGATCGGAAAACCCCTGTCCATTGTTGGAACATTCCAGACTAATGTTCTCAGGATATGATCGCTCCTCCCCTTGTACATCTAGATCTCGTTATCCCTGTTAGTGCTGTCGATGATGCTCCCGCTCATACTATGGGAAAACACATTGAACGATTCCCATTTATCATTAAAAGATGGAAACTCTCCACTGAGATAATTAGAGTCTATGGAGACGAACATTAATCACAGTCACCGAACAAACAGGTTCAGTTAACCCCTTCCTTACATAACATTTCATATCGTAATAAAAGAGAATATTTACTCAGTCTCAATGGAATGGATGAGGGTTACTGATGGACGGACTATAAATATTCCTTTTTTTCAAATTTTTCCTTGTACGTGGGAGTATTGCCAGAGCACTGCGGGGCTGTATATGTCCCACTCTGTTTATAAAGGAGACAGTGATAAAATAACAGAGCAGCTGCATAAGATGTCTGCTGGGGAAATTTCTGGATACATTAGCGCAAGGGAGAAAGTGAGGATTGCAGATGCTAGAGGTCAGAGTCGAGAAAGTGGTGCTGGAAAATCACAGCAGGTCAGGCAGCATCAGAGGAGCATTGACATTTCTTGTGTAAGCCCTTCATCAGGAATGAGGCTTGTGGCCCAAGCGAAATGGGAGATAATTGAGAAAGTGATGGGGTTGGGGAAGGTAGCTGATAATTTGATAGGTAGATGAAGGAAGGGTTGGAGATCATATGTTGGAGAGGAGGGTGGGGCAGATAGATGGGAAGGAAGTTGGACAGGTAGGATGCGGCGGTGCTGAGTTGGAAGGTTGAAACTGGGATAAGTTAGAGGGAGGGTAAATGAGAAAACTGGTGAATCCACATTGATCCTATGTAGTTGCAGGGTCCCAAGGCAAAAGTTAAGTCTTTCTTCCTCCAGGCGTCGGGTAGTTAAGATTTGGTGGTGGAGAAGGCCCAGGACCTGCATGTCCATGGCGGAGTGGGAGGGGGAGTTAAAGTGTTCAGCCATGGGGTGGTGGGGTTGGTTGGTGCGGGTGTCCCAGAGGATGTTCTCTGAAGTGTTCCACACATTGGCGTTCGGTCTCCCCAGTATCGAGGAGACATCAGGAGCAAAGGGTAGTGTAGACAACGTGTGTGGAAGTGCAGGTAAAACTCCGAAGGATGTGGAAGGATTCTATGGGATCCCGGACAGAGATGAGGGGGAGGTGAGGGTGCAGCTTTTCTAATTCTTGCGGTGGCTGGGGAAGGTGCCAGGAGTGGAGGGTGGGTTGTTGGATGGCGTGAACCTGACAAAGGAGTCACGCCAGGAATGTTCTTTATGGAATGCAGATCGGGGTGGGAAGGGAAATATATGCATGGTGGTGGGGGCCTATTTGTGTGTGGCGCAAATGTGGGAGGATAATGCATTGTATCGAGAATTTTGGCGGGATGTTCTTTACCTGTTGAGTTTGGAGGGGTGATTGTTGAAGGCAGAGGCATGGGAAGTGGATGAGATGCTCTGGATGGCACAATTGACCATGTGAGAAGGGAAATTACTGTCTTTGAAGAAGGAGGCCATCTGGGATTTACACTGAGTTAAGAGCGTGGTCCTGAAAAGCAGAACGTGTCAGGCAGCATCCGAGGAGCAGGAAAATGCGACGTTTTGGGCAAAAGTCCTTAATCAGGAACAGCGCTTTTGCACGAAACATTGATTCTCTTACTCCTCGGATGCTGCCTGACTTGATGTGCTTTTCAAGCACCACACTCTCGACTGTAGTCTCCCGTATCTGCAATATTCACTTTCGCCTACACGCTATGTTCAGCCAGTTCTGTAATACTACCTTTAATTTTGTTCTCACTGCTGTAGGAAATATGTTGTTAAACTAGAAAGCGTGCCAAAAAGATTTTCAAGTATATTGACAGTGTTGGGTGGGGCGGTGGTGGCTAGTGATGTTGAGCTACACGGAGAGTAGTAAATGAGAAAATGGGCTGGGACTATATATCCCTGGAGTTTGTTTCTGAAGAGTGACCTTATTGAGGTTTATCGTGGTTAATCCTGATGCTCGAGGGTGAGCTATGCCAAAGGCCAAGGAAATAGTCAGCACAATTATTCACATTAAAACTGGACAATTACTCATCGACAACATGTTGCCAAACGATAGAGGTAGACTGAAGAATTGGACTGGCCGGAGGAGTCAGATTTTGGACGGTCCAATCACATGAATGAGAATAAAAGTAAAGGCATTGCCATATCACCTGAAAGGATTACTTATATCACATTCTCAATCCACCTCAGCGAACCAGACCAGCCACCATACCAGAGGAGATATTTGTTCGGCTTGGAGCACTGCGCAGTCCAGGCTAGTGTACTGCTGAACAGCACCCTGCAATCAGTCCAGAGCGGAACTCTGGGCACACTGTAGCAGTGCAATGATCTATAAACCCAGATGACATATGTGTTCAGCAGGAAGCACTGTGCAGACCGGGTTGGTGCACAGTGCAATGCAACCACAATTTACTCAGAGTAGGCAGACCACAGCAGTGCATTGATTTATAAACCGAGATGAGAAATGCGACCAGGCTGTGGAACTGTGTCCATCATCTCAGTGCATTGCTCAGTAGGACTGTGTTAGATCACTGCCCCAGTGTGGGGAAACTTGCAGCTCATGCTGGAAGTAACAGTATGTACAGCTCCAATCCATTTACAGCTCCATATATTCATTGTATCTTGACACAGGGATGCGGTGGGTGTGAACATCACAACCAGAGAGAAATGGCGGGGAATCAGTTTAAGAATCAACAAGTGGGAGGGGTATGGGTAATATACAGAGAGAGCGAGATTGAGAGACAATGTCGGGAAGGATGTGTTCCCAGGATCCAGAATTCTGAAATGAAGACATTTCAACGGTCCTGCAACATGAGCCAGAGTTTCCAGGAATGGTGGGTGAATGGGATATTGGTGTGAGTTCAGATGATGAAGAGTATTGGATGAGCATTTGTTTGGCAGCTTTGTAACTGTGAGTAGGGTCAGCAGAATCTTCGACACATTGGGCTGCATCTAACAATAATTTATCACAGTGACATTTTCACTGAGTATGACTGAAGGATTTTCTGTATTAGACTGAGCTAGTTTCCTGTTGATATCTCAACGAACTCACCTCATTAACTACCTATCCCACCCCATGGCATCCCTCTCATTCAATGCCAGCTCGATTTTCCTTCATGGTTGGAGGTACTCATGAACGTCCACATAACGTTAGATATTCCGTGATCCCTGGCCATCTTCAAAAGGCCAAAGGGCACACGTTTCTGCTTTCTCCGGTTGGAGCTGCCCTGCACAGTTTACCCTGTGCATGGCAGATAACGGTTTGTCAACAGAGTCACGGTAGTCCTGGTGAATGGGCTAGTACAGAGGATGACCATTCTCTTCCCATGTGGGCCACACTACCAGACGCATCTAGCTTGGTCTGAACTCACCACCCAATTCAGTACAGTTTCTGCGGTCTGAAGAAAGGTCCAGCAATACAGGACAACAACCTTCCCGGTTCTGTCAGGACAAGGGTCACCGTATTCTCTCTGCTTCCTCATACTCACTGCATATCTGTTATAACACCGACCCCTGAACAAGGTTCATGCTCTACCACTCTCACTCCTGCCAGCAGTCTCCCTTTCTCTCTCTCTCCCTCCACTTTACCCCCCACCCCCCACACCAATAAAGCTGCATAGATAAAACAGTGTGGACTGACTCCCTCCGGACACCTCACCATGTCCCTCACCTATACCAGCACGAACAGCAGGGCCACCCACTCCCACCCTTCTCCCTCCCTTTCTCACATTCCAGGAGAAACAGCCTGAAATAGGACAGTATGGGCCAAGTCGGGTGTGGCTTATGTGTAGTGCCTGAGATACATTCCATCACCCCCACACGACACGTGGGGAGGACTCTGATAGGAGCATCAGAGGACCAAGACGCCTCGTGTGGAGATTCTGAAACATCCACGTCCCACCAAACAAGTAAGGAGCAATGCTCAGTGAAGGGCATTTCTCACTTAAAACTCACTGGCAGTTCTGTTCACCTCGACACAACATAAAATCCATGGCCATCTCCCTTTTAGGTTGAGCTGGTAAAAATGAATCCCCAAGGTCTCGGTGGGCAGAAGCGTGGGCTCACAACACATCATCACTACCACCTCCCAGGAAGGGAGCACAGAGGCTTCCTCCTCCACCTCCTTCTGTAAACAGCTCAGATACTGAAACCAATCTGTAATATTTTCTGCTCTCCCCACTTGTCCTGACATCTTCAATAATCTGTGCTCATATACACTCAGTGCCCTCTGCTCCAACACCCCTTTATAGTGGTACAGAATGTATTGTATTAATTTCAGAATTATTCCTACCAAGTGCATCACCTCACACTGCACCTCACATTGACTCTGATCTCCCACAAACCTCAAACTTACACCAATGTGTCACTGTTCTGCTGGAGTTCCACGCTGATCTCCACGAACTTTATAATTCATCAAGGTTTGGTATCTATCTGCAAACATTGAAATTGTCCTACAGTCACACTCCACACAGAAATATTGACTCACTCACTATTGTGAACATGTACAATACTAACACACTCCCTGAAGACAGACCTAAATACTGGCAAACACCAGACAGAATAATTGAAATATTGACAAGGCTACCATGGAGCAAGAGAACTACTGACAGGCACTCCATGTCTCTATGTGTTTCTGTGTATTAGTGAGTGTCTCTATGACTCGGCATTAGTGTGAATCTATCTGTGTACATCAGTGTTAGGCAAGTCTGCAGTGTCTATGGTGCTTACAATGATGTAGTATCCCCTAGATACGAGTCCCGATGAATGGTCCTTTCACTTTTGTCCACAGATGCTGTCAGACTGGCTGAGCTTTCTGTTGCTGTCAGTCTCTGCTGGCCTCCCCATACAACTGTACAGGTGGGAGTGGAGGGTGAAAATCATCAGAAATTCAGTTTGGGAGGGACAGAGGGAGGGTAGCAGCTCACAGCACCATCCAAACACAGGCAGACACACACACATAGATATACAGAAACACACCGACACACAGACACACACGCACGCACACAAATAGACATGCACACACAGACACACACACAGCGTCAAAAACAGATACATGCACACACTCACAGAAACAAAAACACACGCAGACACACATACAGCTGTACACAGACATGCACACACACACTCACAGAAACCCCCCCACACACAGACACAACCACACAAACACACACACACCCAGATGCAGAATGACACAGACGCACAAGCCGATACACAGAAACATACATACGCCGACTGACATACATGCGCACACTCGTGTCCCTGAGCCCTACATTCTGATGTTCCATTCAGCCCTTTGGACCTGCTACACAGGGGTAGATCGAGACCACTCCGATGGTTAGGTTTAGTTTCAGAAATGTACTTGGAAAATTCTGGCTGGTTCAGAAAGTGAACCGCCACCCCCAATCCATCTTTCCAGGCTTCCCTTCCTTTGGTCAGAAAAGAACTGGAGCCGAAAAATCTGAAGTTACAAGGGGGCAGATGATGGTTTATTTTGGAACAGCACTGAGGCAGAGCTGGAGATATTATAGTGGTGGGTGTAGGCAGGGTTGATAATAGAGAGAATATAGAGACATAAGACAGTTCAGGGCAAAAGGAAAACTCGTGTCTGAACAGTCTTGTTCCTTCTTAGATGTTTATGAGTGAGGATCGGAAAATTGATAGAAATGAAGTGGAATTTGTGAATGAAGCTGAGATAACAGGTTTTGTATTTGTTAAATATAAATAACAGAAATAGCAATAATCTTCACCATCGCTAATAGAATTGACAGAAATAGGCTTACCAGGGACAACAATAATAGCGAGTATAGGATAGTAACCTGCCTGAATAATCATTAGGACGGGTCGTATCCGCAACTCTAACCATGCCCAATCCCGAGAAAGCAAGTATAGACCAAAGGATAAACTTAAGTCCGTTGTTGGAACATTCGAGTCTAATCTTCTCAGATTCTGAGCCATTGTTGGAACATTCCAGTCTGTTGTTCTAAGAGTCTCTTCCTCTCCCTCTCCCTGCAGCTACTGACCCCAATCATCTTGAGGATGACGCTGCCACTGATACCAAAGAATAACAGGTTGAACGAAACCCCTTACTAATGGAAGAGGAAAACCCTTCAATGACACAGTTAGTATCCATGGAGACGGACATCAATCACAGTCAATGTACAAGCAGCTCCAGTTTACCCTTTCACTACAATCCTTATAAGTCACAATAATATTTGGTCTATTTGGGATGTTGACATTGCTGAATATTGGGCTAATAACATCATCTCCAATTGTAAAGTTAGGGGTGAGACAGAGAGATGATGCATTCTATTCACTAGCTCGATAATCCTACGATGTTTTGGCAGGGTCGGAATTGCTGGGCTCCCAAGGCCGGCTGTGTCTGATGACCAGGCCTGCTGTATCCTTTCGTTTTATTTATTTATGTTTAACTTTGACATTTATCTTACCATCATTTAACGGCTTAGGTGGGTTTAGGTATTTCTGAGAGGGTCCTACAGTGCCATAAACAGTGTAATTACAGTCCATGCCTCGTGGTCCTTGGAGCTGCGGCCTGGTCCTGTGGAGTGACGGTCAAGCTGTCACGGAACCAGGATTCTTCGTTTCACCTTTCCCTAGTTATTGCTAGGGTCTCAGCAGGATTGGAAGGCTGGAAATCTCTCCCAGGTGCTACACTCTCTCTGAGATTTCTCTCAGAATTGTCTTTTTGATGTTCCTTCCTCCTGCATTGGAGAACTGCAGGTGATACAATCCGTTTCCTGAATTTTTTGTTTGATAAATGTGTATTTATAGGATGTTACCATATTGGAACAGTTATTGTTTAGGAGTTAAACACTCTATTATTCTGCTTTTTTGTGTTTTGTCAGCAGTGGTTGAATGAATTGTGTTTTGATTAATGTCGAATATTTTCACAAAGCGAATTGCATCTGAAACACAGCATCTCACGTTTATCTTTAAAATAAGAAAATGTTCCGGACAAGACTACCTTCATCATATATTTTGAGATGTGTCTGCTCAGATCCATAACAAAAAGGACAGATACTCACATTTCAATTGGCTAATTACTTAACGAACAACATGTTGCAGAAACACGAGATTTGAATGCGGAATGCGCCATGCTGGAGGAGTGATAGATCTATCAAGAATTATATCTCACATTTAATCCACCTCACAGTTCCAGCACAGACCGTATAAGCCCAGATAAGATATCTACTCAACATAGACCACTGTGCAGACCAGGTTCAGTACAACCCAACAGTCAATCCAGAATGGAATATAGCACAAGTCTCTCCAGTCCACTAGCTATCTGTCCAACACGTGGAGCAGTACAGTATGCACCGATGCATTGATTCAGAAACACTGGTGAAATGGTCTGTCCAACATGGGGTGATATGTAGCCCACACCAGTGTTTTGCTCTATCGACGTGGACAAGGCGTCTGTACGGTATGGGCAGCTGTGCAGTGAATGGATCTGTAAACCTGGAACAGTTACCGTCAAAGCAGCTGTTTTCACCTCTCCAGTACATTGCTCATTAACACTGTGTTATATCACTGCCCATAGTGAAGAAACGTGCAGCCCATGCTAGAAGTGACAGGATGTGCAGCTCCCATCAACTTACAGCCCCATATGTCCATTGTGCCATGACAAGGGGGTGCTGTGGGTGTGAACGTCACTGCCAGAGAGAGATGGCAGGGAGTCAGTTTAAATATCAACAAACAAAATATTTTTGGGTAAAAAAGGGGAAGGGAGATTGAAAGACAATTTCATGGAAGATCACAGGTTTCAGAATGCTGAAATGAAGATATTTTGACAGCATGCTGCAACGTGAGCCAGTATTCCCAGGAATGATGGGTGAATGGGATATTGGTGTGAGTTCGGATGATGGAGAGTTTTGGGTGAGCATTTGTTCTTCAGCTTTGTAACTGGGAGTGGAGTGAACAGATTCTTCAACTCATTGGGCAGAGCCTAACAATAATTTATCTCAGTGCCTTTTTCATTGAGTGTGACTGAGGGATCGTCTGCACGAAGCCGAGTTAGTTTCCTGGTGTTAGCTTATCTAACTCACCTCACTAACTACACCCCCCCCCCCCCCCATGGTGTCTCTCTCATTAAATGCCAGCCTAATTCTTCCGCCCTTCATGGCTGGAGGTAAACACCATCGCTTGGATTCCCCGTGGATGTTCTGTGATCCCTGCCACTGGCACCATTTTGAAACGACCAATTGGCACACGGTTGAGCTCTCTCAATTTGGAGCTGCCCTGCACAGTGGTGTGAGCTCACCACCCAGCTCAGTGCAGGATCTGCGGTCTGAAGAAATGTGCAACAATACAGGACAGGCATCAATAACCTTCTCCATTCTGCCAGGATAAGGGTCACCGTCTTCCCTCTGCTCCCGAACACTCATTGAAATCTGTTAGACTATCTACCCCTGACAAGGCGCATGCTCAACCACTCTCACTGCTGCATGCAACACCTTCTCTCTCTCTCTCTCTCTCTCTCTCTCCACTTTATCCCCACACTATGAACACTGCATATCTGTTAGAGCACCTACCCAAACAAGGCTCATGCTCCACCACTCTCAGGGCTGCACGCAGTTCCTTTCCTCTTTCTCTCTTTCTTTCTCGCCTTTCCAATACCCTCACATGGTGAGAGAATATTCTGGAGAATACCGATTATGCGATGTTCCAGAAAATGTTCTAAATAATTTCCTTTTTCAGAAAAATGTCAGTGCACCAGTATGTAACATATAAGGGGAAGGAGTAGAGATGTATGTTTTTCAAATCACTTCCAATTAAAATCCATCATGACGCCAATCAACCCTTCAAATATTCTCTGGCATATAATAAGATTGCGCATTATTTGATGGTTTTCTCAGCTCCGTGTTTCAGGAACTTTCAGTTATTCAACCACCTGGGTTACTGCCACTGACCAGAGGACACTCAGGCACTTTTACCCCGGTTTTCTTCAAACGTCTGTTCGAGGGCATTTCCCACGGGGACGGACACTCCGAACAATATATTCCATCAGTTGCATACTTTTATGTAATGATAAGCTCATTTTACACAGACTAACCAAAATCTGCACTTATTTTATGGTTATCGGTAAGCAATAGCAATTAGCATTCTGGTTATTTCACTTGTCTCACCTTGTATTATTCAGTCAAAGACAGCTTTCAAACACTTGTCTCGTTATAAAATACAATTTCTAGCCGAGAACATTTTTATCCTCAGCCGTTATCTTCACCGTTATCTGAATTGTACCTTTTTCCCTTGTTAGGAAAGTTTCTATTGTCCTTTGTGGATGTTTCTGTCTGGAAAAGTTACACAGTCTCCCACTCATTTGGCTGGATGGCTGGTTTGTGATACAGAGGGATGACGCCTACGCAGGTTCAATTTCCCACGCACACAGAGGTTTACTATGAAGAGGACGCTCTCTCAAACTCACCCCAACACCTCAGGTTCGCTGACCCTCAGGTTTAACCACCACGAGTGGCCTCTGTCTCATGAACAAACAGCCCCATGGTCTTTTGGAATTTTATTCTATCACTTTTGCATTTATTTTATTTACCTACAATACCATTTTTTTTTGCATTATGTTCCTGGATGTTTTGGATTCGTGTCATTTTGTATTACTGCCAGCATTTCCCCCACACTGCATATTCCTTCACATAATCATTGACTCCAGTGTAATCTATAAAACTTCTGTCTGAACCTCAAAAATATTCAATATCTCTGCCTCCAATACTCTGCGGGAAGAGATTTCCAAAGTCGCACAACACTGAGAAAATAATAAACAACCACATCTGGGGTGCGAAGTTGTTATTTTTTCTCCTTACCTGAGAAAGGATACAATTTCACTGGAAGCAGTTCAAAGATATTTCACTTCACGTATTCCTGGGATGAAGTGCTTTTATTATGGAGGCTTTAACAGATTATTCTTGGAATGCAAGGTGATCTTATTGAAATATGCAAAACCTTGAGGAGCATGGATCAGATAAATAATCATTGGGTGCTTGTCTAATCCAAACTTGTCATTGTCATAGAACCTTTATTGTGTGGAGCAGGACATTCAGTCCATTGAGTCCACACTGGTACACTGAACGGCATCCCACCCAGACCTATCCCCCTACCCTAACCATGTAATCCTGCGTTTTTCATGACTAAACCAGCTAACCTACACATCCCTGAGCACTATGGGCAATTGAGCATGGTCAATTAAGTCTAACATGCACATCTTTGGACTGTGGGAGGAAATTGTATCATCGGGAGGAAACATACACAGACACGGGAAGAATTGAATGTTGCAATTGAACTCAGCTTCTTGGTGATATGATGCAGCAGAGCTAACCACAGGTCCACCATGCTACTCCATTATTTCTGTTAGTTATGTAAGACTAACTAAAGAAATCTGCCTGACTTGTTCCTATCACTGAAGCTGACCCAGACTGAGACCTTTATCATCGGCCATATCTCCAACCTGGTTACATTTAAATTTATTGCAAACAATGGAGGAGCTGTACTAGAAAGATTAACAGTCGCACCCTACAACCACAGTCAGAACCGGAGTGACGATAATTCACAAAGTGGGCATTTATTCAAGTGCGAATATTTTTCCCCAGATGTTTGTGATGGCTGAATCTTTATAGTATATCTAGGCTGGCTTTGTCTGATTTTCCAAAGACATGTGAATCAGGGATAATGGTGCATGTAGAGAAAAGTGCAGCTGAGAGCACAATGAGATGAACCATGACCTACTTTACTGGTGGAGTAGTGTCAAAGGGCCGAATGGCCCACTCGTGTCCATCAGCCCTGTGTTCTAATGGTCCATTTAGCCCTTCGGACCTGATAAACAGGAACAGATGGAGGTCACTCCGATGGTTAGGCCTTGTTTCGAAAATGTACTCGTGGAATCCAGACTTGTTCAACTCCATTTTCCTGCTACCCCCCCTCGTATCTCTCAACTCGCTTGCATGCCCGAAACCAATTCACCCCCTCTGTAAATACATTCAGTGACCCACCTTCTACAACTGGCTGGGTTCGGGAATTCCAGACCTTCACTATCTTCTGAAAGATGGCATTTCTGTACACCTCAGTTTCAAATCGATATCCCTTATTCTGTATCAATGTCCCGGTGTGAGACACTCTGCCCAGGTGTGGAACCACATTCTCAACAAATACCTTGTCAAGCCCCCTCTGTACCTTGTCCATTTCAGTCATGTCACCCTCATTAATTTCAAGCACAATGAATAATGCCTCACCAATTGAGATGTATTCAATAATTCAACCCTATCATCCCAGAAACCCGCTTAATGTACCAATCTAGTTCCTTTCTGTATCAGCATGCTGACTTTATGTTTCATGCGCAGGAACACTCCAATCCCTTTGTCCTGCTCCTTTGTTGGGACTCCTTTCCATTAAAATAATAGCCTGCCTTTTGGTTTTCAGTGTCATCCTCAAACTCGGATGTGTATTGCACTCAGTTCCCTCCTTCAGGCTCTCAGTATAGATGTAAATAATGAAGCCATTGGACTGATATTGGTGCTTCTCCAGTAGATATGTTTTTATCATAAAGATCGATGAATACTGACTCTCAAATTTCTATGAGAAAACCATCCGTCATCCCATGTTATCCATCATATTATGAGTTTCTGTCTGGTGGAAGAACCTTTACTTTGTGATACCTTGTGGAAAATCTTGGGAAAGCCTCATGTCTATCAGTTCCCCTTTATCAAGTCCGCTTGTTACATTCTTAGGGATCTCCAGATAAACTTTGCATGATTTTACAAGGCAAAATATAGTTTCCCTTTAACAAAACCATGCGGACTCTGCCTGAAGCTTTTCTAAATGCCCTGCAATTCCTTCCTTAATAACAGACTGTCGCAGATTCCCAGCAATAATTGTTAGTCTAAATGGTTTCTGCTTTCTGTCTCGCTCCATTGTTGAAAACAGGCGCCATATTGGAGCTTCACGAGTTTCACTGGAACACTTCTGTAATCCAGAGAGTGATGGAATATTTCACAGAGTGGCACCAGTCACTCTGTAACCACTTCTTTTAAAGCCAATTATGAATTACTGCTGACCTACCTATCCTTAGTCTTATCTGTTGTTAAAAACCTCGTACCTTTTGTTAGAGACAGTTCGAGAACCCTCCTATTATCATTTTCTTGATGGTTTTAAAATACTTACAGTGCTTTCCCTGTGAGGATTGTGTTAAATACTGGTGTAAATTATCTGCCTGTTCCCTGTAGCCACTTTCCCAGTCACACCCTCCGGATCTACCCAATATACTTTACTGACTTTCTTTGTACCAAAGGTCACCCACTCATCTTCAACTTTTTATATACACACAGAAAACCTTGTGATGCTTGATTTTATATGTCTTACCAATTTATTTACATCATGTCTTTTCATCCTTTTTTCCATCTATTTCTTGCTTTTTTCCCTCGCTTTCTAGATTCATACAGTCATATTGCGTGCACACATTTCATCCAACCTGCCCATGCTGACCAGGTTTTCCAAACTAAACTTGTCTCATCTGATTGCATTTAGTGCACATGCCTCTAAACACTTCCCATTCATATCTTTGTCCAAATGTCTCTTAAATGTTGTCGCTGTACTTGCATGTACCAGCTCATCTGACAGCTCATTCCATGTACAGCCTCCTCTGCATAAAAGGGTTGCGTTTGGTCCATGTTAAATCTTCCCTTTTTCAACTTAAAGCTGTACCCTATCTGTTGGTCTCACCTATCGTGTGGAAAAGACCTTGGCAATTCACCCTATCCTTGCCTCCCATAATTTTATTAACTTCCAGAATGTCACCTCTCAACGTCCCCCATTCCATTTGATATTAACTTTAAGTACAAGCATTTACTAATTAGCATTGCAAATTTGCAACAATAGTTTAAAAATATGACAGGTAAACAACACTCAGCCCAAACTTCATACTGTGCTTTGTTCTCCATGTTACAATACTAAGGCAGTGTGAAACTCTCAGTAGTGCCAAGAAGACGTCAAGAAAATAAATTCCTTTTTCTAAAGGGAGTGATGATCTCTACCGTGAAAACGTTTCTCTGGCCAGAGCTATGCAAGAAAAGGAATTGTAATACCACACGGTCAGCGTGCAGTTGCTTTTAGCACAGTGAGATGAAGGCTGAGAATACTTTCTGAAATTTGGATTATTCAGTGCAAAGGGCAAGAGCGGTTTTCAATGAAGTTTACTCCAAGAAGGAAACTTTCTGGAGTGAGATGTGAGTGGGAGCTGGAAAACAGCATAAATGGAAAAGCCGACCCGCACTGAGACCAGAGGCAAAGTGGTAGCACTAACGGAGCTTGATGCTACTGCAGGGAAAGCTGCAAATGTGTTGCTGGTCAAAGCACAGCAGGTTAGGCAGCATCTCAGGAATAGAGAATTCAACGTTTCGAGCATAAGCCCTTCATCAGGAACTGGAAGGTAGACTTGATCAAAGAACTTCAGTTGGTAGGGTCCATAAAGTGAGAGAATGTGCTCTGTAATTGGAAGGGGAGAACGTGGAATCAGAAAAGGAAGATAAGCAGGGAAGACAATGGATCAGCAATGGCAGGGGTTTCAAGGTGTAATTTAGGAAGCGTAATTGAAATTCGTGCCTCACATCTGCTTCTGTTCCCTGAAGTAAATGTCCTAAATCTGGGCACATACTAATGCTCGTTAATTTGTGATTGAATAGTATCCTTGACAGACTTTGTGAACCAGGGATGGTTCATCTTCTTTTCGAACAGAAACAGTAATTTCTGAGCAGTATGAGATATCTGCTTGAATGTTTGCCCATGTATACCCACTGACCTTCATCTGGGTGCAATTCCACATCACGACTCAGACCAGATGTGAGACAGAACTACTCAATTTAGATGTCAGGTTCTACTCAATCATTCAGGGGAACTTCTGCATGTGGCTAAACATATGATCAGCGGAGACTGACTCAATCACACCTCCCAGCTGAAGCAACATTTCACTTGTACTCTTTCAATCCAGTCTCCTGTCATTGCTGCTCACAATGCAGTCTCCTTTACACTGGGGAGACCAAACAGAGACTGCACTGAGGAATATTCTCACTCTGTCTGGAGGAATAACCTTGACCTTCTCACTGCTTCCCATTTCAATAACCTTCCTTGCTCTCATGCTAACATTTCAGTCCTGAGCTGCTGCAATGTTCCAATGAAGCACAACCCAAGCTCGAGTAACACCTCACTTTACGGATTGTACCTTACAGCCCGTAGAGTTAACATTCATTTTCATAACTTCACATTCTGAACCCATTATAGGTGTTCTCCATTTTACGTGCATTCTGCATGTATTACCTTGACCTTGTCTATGTTTTGTTTATGTTGCACTCAGGAGAGAGAAACCATTTCTCCCATTCAAACTTCAATATACACCCAATTCACATCTGCTTCTCTTTCACCACAATCAAAAATCCCTCCTCTGTAACATTGCAGCTCGACATGCTCTGTTTCCCTTCATCCCTCGTCCACTTTTGTCAAGGGATAAAAACGTCCTTTTCAGTTGTGAACAATGGTTAATCTGGACTTGATATACTATCTCTGTTTCTCTGTCTCCACAGATGCTGCCAGACCTGCTGAGTTTCTCCAGCAATTTCTGGTTTTGAATAGCTTGAAAGACGTGTATCAAAGCTGCTCAAATGCCCTGTCTAAGATGGAGCACCATAAACTAGGAAGTGAACAATAACGCAAACTGTACAAATTCGTTGGTTCTGAAATTACATAAGATTGGCATTATTGACACTACAAAGTTCTTAATCAAGGCCATGGAGTGATACAGAGAGAAACAGTTACAAAGTTAAAACAGAAAGTGGCACGACTGGACGGAAAAGATTCAGATGAATATTAGAATTGGAATTGTTACAGTATGGAAACAGGCACTTCGGCCCAAGAAGTCCACACCGATCCTCTGAAGACTAAACCAACCAGAACCATTCCCTATCCTATGATTACCCCTGACTAATGGACCTAACCTGCATATTCCTGAACACGGTAGGCAGTTCAGCAAGGTAAATAACATCCACATTTTTGGATTGTGGGTGGGAACCAGAGCATGCAGAAACAAAAAACTCACACAGACACAGGGAAAATGTGCAAGAGAGTTGGAATCGGACCTGGGTCCCCAGCGCTTTGATGCAGCATCGCTTTCTACTGAGCCACGATGTTGCCACACAGAAAATATGTCGGGGTTTTCAGAAAGATGACAAGTAAGAGTTGTGACAACGTGGACAGACACTCAGAGGAATGAGAATATTAAAATGGAAGTGTTACCACATCAGTCACAGGGTAGGTCACGGGGTGATGGGTGACTGGGTCTCGGTGTGAACTGGGGGAACAGACAGCTGAATTGCATTTCAGAAATTGCAGCTCAAATCTGGAAATTCATGTGGTGCTGTTGATCACAGCTGGACAGAAGGAGAATTGCATTCAGTTACAACCTGTAACGTTTTTCCCAGTCTAATCTTTTAGTCTATTATTCCCATTATCGGATCGATGTTTCATTGCCGATTGTGGTTGAATATACCAGGGTCAGAACCATGTGTATCTAAAACTGATGACAATCCATTTAAAGCTATCACACTGACTACTGTACTTACATTCCAAACAGCAGGACTAATATCTGTTAGAGCGTGCAACATGATTACAAAGCAAACATATCAGATCGAAGCTCTGCAGTCCTGCCACATCCAGTCAGAAATGGAGTTGAACCAGGGAACAACTGACAAGGGAAAAGGACTCCACAAATATTATTTGAAAACTATGTTCATTGGGATTAGGGCGTCGCTGACTCGGTCAGTATTTATTGCCCAGAGGACTGTTAAGAGTCAATGAATTTGCTGTGTGTCTGGAGTTACATGTGGGCCAGAGCAGGTATAGATGGCAGTTTCCTTCCTTAAAGGATATCAGTGAACCAAATCGATTTCGCCCACAATAAGGAAATGACCCATGATCATCATTAAACTCTTAATCCCAAACATTTATTGAATTTGAATTCCATCATGTACTGTAACAGGATTCGAACTCGGGTCACCAGAAGATTCCTGGGGTTGTTAGACTAACCCATCAGCAGCAACACCACTCGGCTATTGCTTTACCAATCGCCGAAAAGAATGGAACCTTCCTGCACATCAGTGTAAAAGACAATGATGCAATGTATACGCCATCCTCAGCCAGAAGTGTTGCTTGGATGATCCCCCAGAATCAAGGATGCCAGACTTCAAACAATTCGATTCGCTGCACGTAAATTAAGAAACAACTGAACACAGTATATAGACAAAGGGAATGGGCCCTGACACCATTCCTGCAATAGAACCACAGACTTGTGCTGCATAACAAGCCGTGTCTCAGTTGAAGCTGTTTCATTCCAGCTGCAACTCTGACATCTCCCTGGCAATGTGGAAAATTACACAGAAGTGTCCCGTCCCCTAAAAGGAGAATAATTACAATCTGACCAATTACCACCCCCTCAGTTTCATCACCATTATCAAATTGATGGGAATTCATTTGACCGAGCTGTCGGCCAGCACAGAAATAACGTGCACATTGCTGTGTCCGATAGGCCCCCCATGTGGAGATGGTGTTGCTGTGGAAATGTCACTGGATTACTAATCCAGACCAGAAGAATGCTCTGACAGCTGGTGGAAGTTCGATATAATTAATAAAATATCGAGATATAAAATCTGGTGTTAGTAATATTGACCATGAAGCGCATGTCCATTGTGAACGTAAATTTCCTTCCCCTATGCACATTCAGAAAGTGAATCTCCCATGCTTTCCTGGTGGAGCCAAAACGTGACTCCAGATATACAGACATGTGGTAAACTCTTCAATGGTCTCTGAAGCGGCCATGCAAGGCCGTTATATGAAACTTCTCCAAGTTCTTAAAGGATAAAAATGAAATAACACCCGGCACCAGCCTCTGTATCGGAAAAGGGAATAGGAAGCACAGTCCTGTCGACACTGCAGAGACCTCCTTCCTTACATCTGAGAGCTGATGACAACATTAACAGAGCTTCCCACAGACTGCACAGAAACATCGTGAAATGAGTAGGCCTTTCAACACAATGAGCCTTCCCCACTCTAGGTTTAGGCCAAACAAGTTTTAAATTAGCTTTTTCCTAATACTATATACTGTTCAAAGTTTGTGAGAAGATTCATAGCTCGGGTGCTCGTTGCTGTGGTTCTGTTCGCCGAGCTGGGAGTTTTTCTTGCAAACGTTTCGTCCCATTTCTAGGTGATATCTTCAGTGCTTGGGAGCCTCCTGTGAAGCTCTTCTGTGCTGATTCTTCCGGCATTTATACTGGTTTGAATCTGTCGCTTCCGGTTGTCAGTAGCAGTTTGCTGCAGTAGCCGGTATATCAGGTCGAGGTCGATGTGTCTGTTAATCGAATTCGTGGATGCGTGCCATGCTTCTAGGAATTCCCTGGCTATTCTCTGTTTGGCGTGTCCTATAATAGTGGTGTTGTCCCAATCGAATTCATGTTGTTTGTCGAATTCGTTTTAAGTAAATACCTATACAAGGTATTCAACAAAAATGGATACCTGCGCAATTTCATCAACAGATGCCTCAGGGAAAGACAACGAAATGAGGACATGCGGCAACCCAAAGGACTGGCCACACTCCCATACATCAGGAGCATTTCTGAACTGACAGCCAGACTGCTGCGACCACTAGGACTCATAACAGCACACAAGTCAACAGCCACTCTCAGACAACAACTCACAAGGACAAAGGACCCAATACCCAGCATGAGCAAAACCAATGTAGTGTACAAAATCCCATGCAAGGACTGCACAAAACACGACATAGGACAACAGGAAGACAGCTAACAACCCGCATCCATGAACACCAACCGGCCACGAAACGACACGACCAGCTATCCCTAGTAGCCGTAAACTCAGATGACAAACAACATGAATTCGATTGGGACAACACCACGATTAAATGATAGGCCAAACAGAAAACAGCCAGGGAATTCCTAGAAGCATGGCACTCATCCACGAATTCGATTAACAGACACATCGACCTAGACCCTATATACCGGCCACTGCAGCGAACAGCTACTGACAACCGGAAGCGGCAGATTCAAACAAGTAGAAATGCCGGAAGAATCAGAACAGAAACGCTTCACAGGAGGCTCCCAAGCACTTAAGATCTCACCTAGAAAGGGGACGAAACGTTTGCAAGAAAAACTCCCAGCTCGGCGAACAGAACCACAACAACTATATACTGTATATACTTTGAAGTGGTCATATATCAGAAAAAAAATGAAGTAGGAACTTTGGTCCGTCAACTTTGCTCACCCATTCAATATAACAATGGCTGATCCTGTACCTCCACTCCAAACATCTGCAGCAACTTAACTCCTTTAGTGTCGAGAAGTCCTTATGTATATTCAGTGCCTTAGCGTACGCAGTCTTATATGGGACAGAATTCCCCAGGTTCACCAGTCTGCGAGTGCAGACATTTATTCTCATCTCATTTCAGAGTGGCTTGCCTGTACCTAATACCGTGACCCTTGTTTTAGATGTCCCAGCCAGTGGAATTATAATCCCTGCTGACAATCTGTTTCACCATGTCAGAGTTTTATATATTTCACTGAGATCTCCACCCATTTTCCTGAACTCCACGGAATACAGGCCCAGTTGCCTGAAACTCTGCTCCCACAACAAGCCTGTCATCCCAGAGATCAGTCTGGTCATACTTCGCTGCTCTCCCTCAACATCAGGTTTGCCTTTTATTAGATAAGGAGACCAAAAGTACACAGAATACTGCACAATGTTCGAGATGGGAGCTCACCAACGCCCCGTGTAGCTGCAGTAAGACACACCTGACTCAAATCCCCCGGAAATGAAGTTCAACACAATCATTTATCTTCCTATCTGCTTTCTGTTGCAGCAGTATTGCTTTCTGTGACTGGTGTACAAGGAAATCGAGATCCTTTTCAATGACACAGGTCAGCACTTGGTGGGTTATATATACTGGTCAGTGTGCCATTATCAATCCCAGTATTGACTTCTAGCTTCAGAACTCACTGCCCTGCATGGACCTTGGAGTTTGTTGAAGAAGTCAACAAAAGTATACACATAAGTATCTTCATGCGGCAACGTTTTTTTACATTAATTCCTTTTGAAATGCTAGCCTGTTCGTCTATTTTTTCCAACCAAATTGCTCAATGTTACGTCTATCCACATTGTTCTTCAGCTGCCACATATTTTACAATTTCCTCCAATTGTCTCAATCACCTTGAAACTTTTTTATATCCTCCCCACCCACTCACAATCTCAGTTTGGTACCATCAGCTGATTTGGAAAGATTACATTTAACACCCAAGAACAAATGTTTGATCTGTTTTCTAAATAGATGGGGCCCAAATATCAATTCCTGGATTATCCCACTAGTTATTGCTTTCTCTCACAAAATGTATGGAAAGGTTGATGCTGATTCCCTTTTTCCTGTCAGCTCTCCAATTCTCAACCCCTGCCACTATATTAGGTCTGGCTGTTACACACTGTTATGGGCCAGGACAGACCCCCTCAAATCATTTCAAGGAAATAGTGCAGACCAAACTATGCTCATTGATTTAAGCAAATGTAAGGTGGATATTCCAGGAGTGATGCAGCTGGTCAAATCACTTCGTTTTAAACAAAACTGAATGTCTTTACAAGATTACTGAGTGAGACACAAACACAAGAGGATACAATACAGAATAACTTAACCTATCCTAAAACACAACAGATTATCCCAATTTAATGATGGTATTCCAAACACTTGATATAATCCCCATTAACACCCCATGGCAAAACCGAATGGATAAAAAAAGTCAAACCCAGTTTCTCAGAGGAGAGATGTCAGAGAGAGGGAGGAACAACATGGACCAACTTCTTTGGATCCGGTAACTTCACAACTGCTGCCTGCTTTAAGTAAACAGCCAGACTGCGGAAAATCAGACCAAACAAACCAAAGCAGTGGAGCTGAACTGAGATAACTGGCCACTCCCCTTTCATAAGAACAGAAGAACAGAAGAACTAGGAGCACGAATAGGCCGTTTGGTCCTCTGCCACACAATAAGATCATGACTGATCTACTCGTGGACACTGATCTACCTCCCGCGCTCCCATCGTATCCCTTATTTACT
Source organism: Hemiscyllium ocellatum (assembly GCF_020745735.1). Lineage (NCBI taxonomy): Eukaryota > Metazoa > Chordata > Chondrichthyes > Orectolobiformes > Hemiscylliidae > Hemiscyllium > Hemiscyllium ocellatum. The sequence goes on along the minus strand of NW_026869118.1, from coordinate 99,057 downwards.
TTATTGCTCAAAAAGTATCTATCTTAGCTTTAAAACCGTTTACTGAAGTAGTACCAATTACTTAACTGCACAGGGAATTCCAAAGATTACAAACCTCTCGATGAAGATATTCCTTCTCAATTCAATCCTAAATCTACTCCCTCTAATATTGAGGCCATTCCCTCTTGTCTTAGCTTCACCTGCCAGTGGACACATCCTCTCTATTTCGATCTTATAAAGTCCCTGCATAATTTTACATGTTTCTATGAGATCATCCTGTCATTCTTCTAAATTCCAATGAAAATAGTTCCAGTCTGCTAACTCACACCTCATAAGCAAACCCCCTCACCTCTGGAATCATCCGAATAAAACACCTCTGCACCCCCTACAGCGCCAGTATACCCTTCTTGAAATGATGAGACCAAAACTGCATACAGTACTCCAGGTGTGGCCTTACCAGCACCCTGGACAGCTGCAACATGACCTCCCAGCTTATAACCTCAATCCCTTTAGCAATGAAGGGCAACATTCCATTTGCTTTCCTCAGTATTTGCGGTACTTGCAGACCAGCCTTCTGTGATTCATGCGCATGGACACGCAGGTCCCTCTGTATGACAACATGCTGCAACGTTTTACCATTCAAGTAATAATCATTTTTTACTGGCACTCCCAACAAAATGGATGACATCACAGTTATCAACATTGTATTCCATCTGCCAGACCTTTACCCACTCACTCAAATTATCTATGTTCATCCACGAAGTCTCACAGTCCTCTGCATGCTTTGCTATGAAACGCATCTTCGTGTCATCTGCAAACCTTGTCACACTACATGTTCTCTCCAACTCCAAATCATCTGTATAAATTGTGAATAATTGTGGCCTCAACACCCATCTCTGAAGCACACCACTAGGTATTGATTGTCAGCCAGAATATCACTCACTTACACTCACAATTTGCTTCCTGTTATTCAAACAATCATTTATAATGCTGATAATTTACACGTAACACCATGCACCTTTTTCTTATGCAGCAGCTTCTTGTGCAGCAACTTGTTGAAGTTCTTTTGGAAATCTCGGTATACCATAGCCACTGGGGCCTTGTTATCCATCTTGCTCGCATTGTCTCCAAAGATTTCCAAAAGACTTGTTAGACATGACCTGTTCTTCATGAACCCATGTTGCGTCTACACAATGGGACGATTTCTAACGAAGTGCCTTGCTGTTTCTTCCTTGATAATACACTCAAGCAGTTTCCCCACTACACAGGGAAAGCTAACTGGTCTATAATTCCCCATATTTTGTTTAATTCCCTTTTTAAACAGTGGCATCACATTTGCTGTTTTCCAATCTGCAGGGACTGCCCTGGAGCTCAGCAAATTTTACCAAATTGCCACAATTGCATTTTCTCCTTCTCCCGCTATCTCTTCTGTAACCCTGGGATTCGTTCCTTCAGGGCCAGGAGACGTGCCTACCCTCAGCTCCTTTACATTCCCCAACACGATCTCTTCCATTATAATGATTGTTTCCAAGATCTTCACTTACCTTCGACTCTTTGTCAATTACTAACATGCTATTAGTGTCCTCCACTACGGTGACAGATACAAAACACCTGTTCAATGCCACGGCCATTTCGTCATATCCTTTAACTCAATGACCCTTCCCATCCTCTGAAGGACCAACATTTACTTGAGCCTTGCATTTTCATTCTATATATTTAAGCTATATACCATCATCTATCTATCTTTATATTGTGCACTTTTTTCCCCTCTCGTGTTCTATCATTCTTTTCTTTGTAGTTATTTTTGTGGCTTTCTGTTAACCTGTAAAATGTTTCCCCAATCTTCTAGGTTTCCGCTGTTCTTGGCCACTTCGCATTCATTCTCTTTCAATTTGATAGCGTCCCTTATTTTCTAAGACACAATTGACAGATTACCCATTTTCTTAGAGTCTTTCCTTTTCACTGGAATATACTTTTGCCACAGAAATTAAAAATCTCCTTTGAAAATTCTCGACTGCTTGTCAACTCTCCCATCATGAATATTTGTTTCGAAGCGACTTTAGCCATCTCCTCGCTCATTCTATTTTAGTCTGCCTTGCTGAAGCACAGGACCCTGGTATTGGATTTCATCTTCACAGTCTCAATCTGTATTCTAAATTCAACCATACTGTGATCACTCCTTTACTAAGATGTGAATAATTATTCTTGTCTCATTGTACATGACAAGACCTATGATACCTTGCTCCTCACAGTGCGTGCTTTCAGTTTAGACTTGAATGCATTCCCAAGTAGTCAACCCCAGACTTTTTGGATTCGCTGCTTTTAAGACACCCATGAAAAATAAAATAAGGACAGAATAAACGTGTTAAAGGAGTAGCATTGTCATAACACTAGACTTGGGACTACATTAAAAATGTTTCTGATAATCCAAATTCACTGCATCCATTGCTAGGCCATAATTAATTTCCCAATCAGTTTCTCAAACATGATTGGCCCTTAATAAATCGGCAATGACTTAATCTACGTTCATTAATTTTACATGAATGAAAATTTCTAAGTTCCCTGGTAATGCGTCCTTTCTAATAGACTCTTGTATTGTCCTGATTGCGATTTTGGTGCTAAGCCGACTGCCATTACCTGCCTCCTTTAGAAATAATGGAGTTAAATTTGCTGCTGTCAAATCTATGAATTCAGTTCCAGAATCATCAAGCATTTCGAAGAGGATAAACAGAGTATTCATTGTTACCTTGTCCACCTCCCTTACTAATTAACGAGGAGATTAACAGGACATGGGGATTTATCAGATTTCAGTCAATATATTTTCCCTAAAACTATTTATGTACGGATTTGATTCTATTTACTTTTTCTCAGTAGACTGAGAATTGCTTGGAATTTACTTTTTGAAATGTTTTCTTTTGGGAAGGCAGAACAGAAGTGGTTGCTTCACAGTCCTGCCATTTTCCTTTTCTCTGGTTTCAGCCTGTAAGGAAGATACAATTATTTTCTCTAACATTTCACCTTGGTATACTGTATGTTGAGAAGTTTTTACATTTCACTCTTGTAAATGTATGCTTCATAAACCCATCATTTCCTGTCTTAGACTGCTCAATGATTGATCTTCCACAGCCATACAATCACTGAAGCAATCTCTGTACACTCAGAAATACAGTACAATCTACATTAGTCCCACTTTCATACATCAGGCCCATAGACGTGAGTGCTTGTCCACGTACCTTTTAACGGCTGTACGATGACCCACAACAACTGCACTCTCACAAAAATGCTTTCCAGACGCCAACGTCCTTTGGGTGAAAAAACCATCCTGCAATCCTCTCTAAACATCAAACCCTTCACTTTAAAAGTGTGATCATTTGTTCTTAACCCTCTGACTTAAAGGAACTGCTGCTGTCTATCTACCCTGTCTATGCCCTTCGTAATCTTGCTCTTCTAAATCACGCTCCCGTCAGTCTTCTCTGCTCCAAAGTAACCAACCCGAACTTATGCAGCCTCCCTCCATAGCTGATATGCTCCATTCCAGACAACATCCTGTTGAATCTCCTCTGCGCCACTTTCAGTGCAATCACATCTTTCCTGTAATGTGGATCCCTGAACTGCACGCAGTCTTCCATTTTGGCCTAACCAAAGTGCCATATAGCTCTTGTAATCTATGCCTCGATTAGTAAAGGCTTTGCCTGCTGTCTCCAATTACTTCGTAACTAATCTATTAATCAGTCCCGTCACATTCAGGGATGTGTGGAGAAGCACTCTCTGAACTTGCGAGTCTGCAGCTATTTATTGGGTCCTCACCTGTCTGGTTCCTTTCTTCAAAGTGAATCACCTCATATTTATCAGGGTTACATTCCATCTGCCATTGATCTGCCCATCTGACCATTCCATCCGTATCCTCCTGTAACGCAAGATCTTCCTCCTCACTGCCAACCACCCGAGTAATCTATGTGTCAGACACAAACCTAATTATTACATTCACCCATGCCCCTTCAGTTAACATCTATATCATTTATGAATTCCACAAATAATAAGGGACACAGCAATGACGCACAAACAGTCTTCGACAACCACCTATTTTCTGCAATTGTTTCTCGAACACTGATCTGATACTCACTGGTCTGTAGTTCCTTGGTAAATCTCTACAGCCCTTCCCATAAAGGGTGTTCTCCAGTCCTCGGCACCTTACCTGTGACCAGATTGTATTTAAACATTTTCAACAGCGCCTTTCATCCCTTGTCTACAACAACAGCCTGAGATGTAACTGAGCTGGAACTAGGGACGTGTCCAATTTTATACCAGCCAAAACTATCAATCGTTGTATACATCTTACATCAATCTGCTCAAGAGCTTCTCAGCCCATCTTCTAGAATTCTGTCTCTGCATCATCCTTCTCCCAAGTAAAACAGGCATGAAGCTTTCATATATCAATCTATCAATGTTCACCAGATTCACAAACAGATTCCCGCCTTGATCTCAGGCCAAGTTTCGTCGGCAGAAAACCTTGCTATCTGAGGGATTAATCTGGAGAATGTCCATCCAGTGTAAGGGATCAGGATATTTTATTTAGATCAAGACATCAAAATTGTGTACAATGCTCCAGGTACAGTCTAGGAGAAATTGAGGACTGCAGATGCTGGAGATCAGAGCTGAAAAATGTGTTGCTGGTAAAGCGCAGCAGGTCAGGCAGCATCCAAGGAGCAGGAGAATGGATGTTTCGGGCATAAGCATTCCTGAAGAAGGGCTTATGCCCGAAACGTCGATTCTCCAGCTCCTTGGATTCTGCCTGACCTGCTGCGCTTTTCCAGCAACATATTTTTCAGCTCCAGGTACAGTCTCGCCAGCACTCTGTGTAACTAGTGCAGAATGTTTCTACTGCTCGTGTGAACAACTTACTGCTGAAGTTGGAATCTGAACTGAAACTAATACATGCTGGACACCACAGTGAGTCAGACAGCATCCATAAAAGAGAGCAAGATAACGCTTTGAGTCTAGTTGACCTTTCATTGTCTGTATTCGAATTCCCTTTAAATGAAGGCAAAATTAACTTCACTTTCCCTATTTGTATATGTTCCTCCCAATACCCTTTGCTTTAATGTTTTCTGCTGAGTTACTGTGTGTGCTGATTAAAAATCCTCCTGAATATCTGACTATATCGAATACATTGCTTTTCTATAGTTAGGTCTACAAGATATATCTTAAAACAAAACGTTTGTAAATTATAACTTCCCTTTCATAAATGCAGAATAATTCTCTTGAAGTTTGCTTTTCCTTTTTCAGTGTCCAATATCACATTCGTTATGATAGATTGCAAAGGATTTTTTTTCCTGCAGATGACAAGTAAACTGGTCTGTAGTTTTCCACTTTCCTTCTTCCCTTATATCGTTGGAATGCATTTATATCCTTTCAAATTGAGTACAGATAAATGCAGTCAACAACAATACAATCCATCTATGTATTGCAGCTTTCTCTGAAATTGCAGTATGAAGTATATCTGGTTTAACAAATTTATCAATCCTTAATCCAGGTATGTTGTCATATACTACCACGTCACGAGTATGAATGATTTTAGTGTTTAGTTACATACGTCCTATGGTATTTCTGGGATATTTTCTGGATCTTCGTCCTTGAAGGCAGACATAATGTAACAGTTTCGCCTCCTTGTCAATTTTCTGTTCTCTACAATAAATCATCCTGTCCACACATTCACTGTGCCACATTTGGCCTTGTTTTCATTTTCCTTTCAAATATGGACATACACTTTTCGCCAGTATTTACCAAGAACAAATAATAAATCCAGCACAGGAACAGACCCTTCGGTCCCTCCAAGCCTGCACCGACACAGATCCTCTATCTAAACTTGTCACCTATTTTCGAAGGATCTGTATCCCTCTGCTCCCTACCCATTAATGAATCTGTCTACATACATATAAAATGTCGCTAACGTGACCAATACTACCACCTCCGCTGGCATTGTGTTTCAGGCATCTGCCAGTCTCTGTGTAAAGAACTTTCTGAACATATCTCCCATAAACCTTTTCCCTCTCATCTTGAATTCCTGACCACTAGAAATTGAGTACCCATCTCTGGAAATAGGCGTCTTGCTATCCACCATGTCCAGACCTCTCATAATTTTGTAGAACTCACTCAAGTCCCCCGAACTTTTGTCAGTCTAATGAAAATAATCCTAATCTACCAAACCACTCTTCATAGCCAGTTCCCTCCAATTGCAGGAAATATCCTGGTGAAACTCCTCTGCACCCTCTTCAAAGCATCCACATCCTTTTGGTAAGGTGGCGATCAGAACTGTACGAACTATTTGAAATAAATATTGTCGAACCAAAGCATAGACAACTATAACATGACTGCCATCTCTTGTACAAAATATACTATAAAAAATCCCTCCTGTGGATGACGATTTAACTGGTCTGTACTTCACAACTTTCTCTTTTCTGCCGTTCTTTAAAATGGGGAATGCAGGAAGCAAAGTATGCTGTTTGCCAGCTTGACCACTATATAGACCTGCCCTCGAAGGAACCGTGGATCTGAAATCCAGAATCTCTATACATCAATTTTGCCCAGGGCTTTTTTTCCATTTACCATGTTAGTTCATTCTTGAATTGGATTCTCCAAAATGCATCATCTCACGTTTGCCCAGATTGAACTCTATTTGCCATTGCTCTGCACAACTCTTCAATCTATCTATTTTCGTGGATTTCTTGACAGTCCCCTTCACTTTCTGCTATCCTCCAATCGTAGTGCCATCTGCAAACTTATTAATCAGACCAATTACCTTCCTTTAGTTCATTTATGTATATCATAAAGATAGCGGTCCCAGCACTAACCCTGTGAAAACACCAGCCAGAACAGTCTTCATTTTGAGAACTCCTTGTCCACTGTTACTCTGTGTCTGCTGCCGCCCAGC